>NW_026652335.1:173472-193763 GCF_009828535.3 Hylobates moloch
TTTGAGATGGAGTCTCGCTCTGTCACCCAGGCTGGAGTGCAATGGCACAATCTCAGCTCCCTGCAACCTCCGCCTCTAAGCCATTCTCTTGCCTCAGCTTTCCAAGTAGCTGGGATTACAGGCATGTGCCACCATGCTTGGCTAATTTTTGTATTTTTAGTAGAGACAGGGTTTCTCCATGTTGGCCAGGCTGGTCTTGAACTCCTGACCTCAGATGATCCACCTTCCTCAGTCTTTCAAAGTATTGGGATTACAGGCATGAGCCACCGTGCCCGGCTTTAAATGTTGATTTTAGATCTTTCTTCTTTTCTATTATAAGCATCACTGCTTTAGATGCATCCTCCAAATTTTGATATGTTGTATTTTCATTATCATTTAGTTCAAAATATTGTCTAATTTCCCATGTGAGTTCTTTCATGATCTATATGCTATTTAAATGTATTTTGTTTAGTTTCACATTAGTTAGTTCAGGGTTTTTCAAACATATTTTTCTCTTTTTAAAATTTTAACTTTTTTTGTAGTCAGCAAATATAATCTATCATCTCAACTCTTATACATATTGGAAGTTGTTTTATTGTATAGCAAACTGTCTATCTTGAATGTTCCATTTCATTTGAAAAGAACATGTCTTCTCCTGATGCTCAATGGAGTGTTCTATTCACGTCAGTTAGGCCAGTTAGATTAACAGGGTGGTTGAAGTCTTCTATATCTTTACTGATTTTCTCTCTGTTTGCTCTATCAGTTCTGAGAAGAGGTTTAAAATCTCTAGGTAGGGCCGGGCGCGGTGGCTCATGCCTGTAATCCCAGCACTTTGGGAGGCCGAGGCGGGTGGATCACGAGGTCAGGAGAACGAGACCATCCTGGCTAACATGGTGAAACCCCATCTACTAAAAATACAAAAAATTAGCCAGGTATGGTGGCAGGTGCCTGTAGTCCCAGCTACTCGAGAGGCTGAGGCAGGAGAATGGAGTGAACCTGGGAGGTGGAACTTGCAGTGAGCCGAGATCGTGCCACTGCACTCCAGCCTGGGTGACAGAGCGAGACTCCGTCTCAAAAAAAGAAAAAAAAAATCGCTAGTAGATTTGAAGATTTCTTCATTTCACCTTTAAATTCTGTCAGTGAATACTTTATGCATTTTGAAGCTCTGTCTTTATGTGCATATACATTTCTGATTCATATATCTTTTTGAAGTTTTATTTTTAAAAATTTTCTAATGGATGTATAATCAATGTACATACGAATTAACTCTTAAATCATTAAGAAATATCTGCTGGGGGTGGTGGCTCACACCCGTAATCCCAGAACTTTGGGAGGCTGAGTTGGGTGTATTGCTTGAGCCTAGGAAGTCAAGATCAACCTGGGCAACATGGTGAAACCCTCTCTCTACAAAAAATTATAAAACTATACCAAACCCCCCCAATTATGCAAAATTACAAAATTATACAAAAAAATACAAAAATTAGCCAGACATGGTGACACGTGCCTGTAATCCCAGCTACTCAGGAGGCTGAGGTGGGAGGTGTGCTTGAGCCAGGGAGGCCGAGGCTGCAGTGAATTGTGATTTCACCACTGCACCCCAGCCTAGGTGACAGAGGATGACCCTGTCTCAAAAAAAAAAAAAAAAAAGAAAAAGAAAAAGAAAAAGAAAAGAAAAAGAAAAAAAGAAGTATCCTTCTTTGTCTCTTATCTTCCTTGTTCTGAAGTTAAGTTTGTTCAGTTGGCAGCTTTCTCATGCATGTTACATCTTTTTCCATCCTTTTTACTTATCTGTGTCTTATGATGTAGACAACAAAAAGTTGGCTCTTGCTGTTTTTTTCCAGGGTGGAAGAAATCTAGGTCTCTGACTTTTAATTAGAGTATTTGGACCATTTACATTTCATGTAATTATCAACATGATTGGGTTTAAGTCCTGACCATCTTGCTACTTTTTTTCCATTTGCCATTTATTCTTTTTTCTTCTCTAATTTATCATAGCTTACCTTCAAAGAGTTTTAGGGCCTTGCTGTAAAAGTCATCACAGTTGCTGATTTACTACATGTGAGGGTGAATGGGACAGCATAGTATCAAGGATGCCTTGCCAAGGATGCTTTGGTTCTAAGATTTGAGGGTGGATGACTGGGACAATAACTGGTAGCTGTGTGAGGGCCAACAGTGCTGTGCTGAAGCTGGCTCATTCTGGCTCTGGAGAGCTAATTCTGTGCATCTTTTCCTGTCTGTATTCAGTAATGTTATGGCAGAAGCTTTAAATAAGCGTTGGTGAGATTGGTAAATGTTATAAATTGGGGCTTTTTTTTTCTTTAAGAGAGGTGGTTTACCAGCATACCACTGGTATCAGGAAAGTTTGCTCCTAGGAACCCCTTGGAGGAAGGCTCCGTCACTTTGTTTTCACAGCACAATGCCTAGTAACATGTTTATTACATTCCACTGAATTAAATGGAAAAATAATGAGTGTCCTTTGAGACCTTGAGTTTCAGGAATCAGAATGCATGGTTTGAGAGTCAGAGAAAAGTTGGAGCTGCAGATTTGGTTCTGCATGCCGTCTGAACTTCGAGGTAGAAATACAATTTCAGGGAGAATGAAGAACTGGAATAAAGGGGATAGGCCTGAGAGGTAGGGAGAAATCAGGACAAAACAGGGCAAACATTTTATGTTAAACCGTATGGGGTTTGGTCAACAGCATTTAATGGGACAGAAGTCCCCTTTCTTAGAGAGAGGACTAAGAAAAGACCAATAAGCAGGATTTTTTCTTTTTTCTGTTTTGAGATGGAGTTTTGCTCTTGTTGCCCAGGCTGGGGTGCAATGGCGTGATCTCGACTCACCACAACCTCCGCCTCCCAGGTACAAGTGATTCTCCTGTCTCAGCCTCCCAAGTAGCTCGGATTGCAGGCACGCGCCACCACACCCAGCTGTTTTTTTTTTTTTTGTATTTAGTAGAGACGGGGTTTCACCATGTTAGTCAGGCTGGTCTCGACCTCCTGACCTCAGGTGATCCATCCACCTCGGCCTCCCAAAGTGCTGGGATTACAGGCGTGCACCACTGCACCCGGCAATTAGCAGGGTTTTTAAGAGGTTGTTGGTGACTTTTGAAAATCTGTTCAGCAGGGGGAGAGAGAGACACACACACACACACACACACACACACACACAGAGAGAGAGAGAGAGAGAGAGGTCTGAGGCAAAGGCTAATTGCTAGGCTTTCGTAGGAGGGAAATGGTGAGGAAAACAAAGCAGATAATGTCGTGAGCTTTTTTTTTTTCTTTTTTGAGACAGGGTCTCTGACAACTAGGCTGGCGTGCAGTGGTGCAATCATGGCTCATTGCAACCTCGACCTCCTGGGCTCAGATGATCCTCCCACCTCAGCCTCCCTAGTAACTGGGACTATAGGCATGTGCTACCATGCCTGACTAATTTTTGTAATTTTTTTTTTTTGTGGAGATGGGGTCTTGCTATGTTGCCCAGGCTGGTCTCAAACTCCAGGGCTCAAGTAATCAGCCTGCCTCAGCCTCCCAAAGTGCTAGGATTACATGTGTGAGCCACTGCGCCTGACTATCATGAGCCTTTTGAGAACCTGTCAGTGAAAGTGGGTGAGGGAGGCAGTGGAGAGGCTGTGAGCCTGGAGAGAGGGAGGGGCTCCACTTAGAGGGTGGAGTCAGGTAGTGGTGCAGGTGAGAGGGATGCGGCAGCTTGCATCAAAATGGGGGGCGGGGCATAGAACAGATACAGTAGACCCCCTTTTTCCCCCAAAGTGTGATCCATGGACCAGCAACATCAGGGTCATCTAGGATCTGTTTAGCAACACAATCTCAGTCCCTCCCCTGGACATACTGAATCAAGACCTGCAGTTTAACACGATCCTCAGTGCTTCTCAGATGTGCTCATGAACCAGCTGGGGACTTTGCCATGTGGGTGAATCTGGTCCCTGGCAGAGCAGGGGCCTAGACTGTATAGGGCCACGCTTAGGCTTTCAGTTTCTGGCATTCCATGATGGCATGTGCTATGGTTTGGATATGGTTTGTTTGTCCCCGCCAAAACTCATGTTGAAATCTGATCTCCAGTGTGGTGGTGTTGGAGGTGGGCCTGGCAGGAGGTGCTTGGGTCATGGGGGTGGGTCTCTCATGACTGGCTTGGTGCTGTTCTCCTGGTCGTAAGTGAGATCTTGCTCTGGCGAGACTGGATTAGTTCTTGAGGGGATGGATTAGTTCCCACAAGAGTGGGTTGTTATACAGCCAGAAACTCATGGTACAAAACCCAGTACCCACTGTGCTTTGGCCACAAGTTTGTTGTTGGTGTGAAGCTCTCAGATGGTGGGGTCTGTGGTTCTCCCGGCCTTCACCCCCAGGCTTTCCCTGCATCCTCTCTGCTAGGCCAGCTCCCTAAATGCTTCAGCACACCAGCATCCCAGCTGGGGCTTAGCATAAAAAGCCACCCTGAAGACATGAAGGAATCTACTTCAGGGAGTCCCCTCCATTTCCTTGGAGCTTCCTCAGACAAAGGGTCCCTGCTCTCCAGGCTCCTGGGCTCTTCATCTTGGCTCCCTCTCGCCGCTTTGCCCTCCAGGGTTTGTACGGAGCTCTGGTCTGGGAGTCTTGGGACTCTCCTGGTGGACGCCCCAGTCTCTGTTTCTGGGCCTCACTCCAGCTCCATGTGCAGGAGCAGTGGCCCTCCTGCAGTCGCCCGGGCCCTCTGGGTGGGCTTGGAGGTCAGACTGAGACTCTGCTGCAAACAAATAGAATGCTAAACAGTAAAATAAATATAAGGAAATGAGCAGTTTTGGATTTCTCCCTATTTCAAAGCTTTTGGGAAATATGGCAAAATTACTTTTTAGGACCCTGCTTTGTAGGTGACTGTAAAGCACATGCTTCCACTGTCATTGAGGATTCCAGCATTGCAGATGCCACCTTCTCAATCTCCCCCTGTCCCCAACCTCCATCACTACCACCGCCACTACCACAATCAACTTTCTCAATTGCACAGATGACCTATATATTTGTCTATCCTGTGCTTCCTTCCTGGGGAAACCTCCTTGCCCGACTCCAGGTCACTCTGATGAGCTGTCAATCATAGAGCCCTACCTTTCCCGCCAAAGGACTGGACAAAAGATCTACGCAGAGCACTCAAGGACTCTCTTCTCTTGGCCATTTCTTTCAGCCTGTTTTTTATAAACCACATTTCCTTTGCTTCCCAGCTTCCTTCTACAATATTATATTGTGAATATTTCTGTATATTCATATTCTTTGAAATTATATATATATATATCTATATATATATTTTTTGAGACGGAGTCTCACTGTGTCATCCAGGCTCGAGTGCAGTGGCATGATCTTGGCTCACTGCAACCTCTGCCTCCCAGGTTCAAGCTATTCTCCTGCCTCAGCCTCCTGCGTAGCTAGGATTACAGGCTATTTTTTGTACTTTTTAGTACAGACGGGGTTTCACCATATTGGCCAGGGGGTCTCGAACTCCTGACTTAGTAATCCGCCCACCTCGGCCTCCCAAAGTGTTGGGATTATAGGTGTGAGCCACCGCACCTGGTGAAATTATGATTTTTATTGCTGTACAGCATTCTATCCAATATATTTATGCCAAACTATATTAAACCAAGTCCCTATTTGCAGACATTTAGGCTGTTCTTTTTTTCTTTCCTTTTTTTTTTTTTTTGAGACAGAGTCTTGCTCTGTCACCCAGGCTGGAGTGCGGTGGCACCATCTTGGCTCACTGCAATCTCTGCCTCCCAGGTTCAAGCGATTATCCTGCATCAGCATTTAGGTTGTTCTTTTTTTTTTTTTTTTTAAGACGGAGTCTTGCTCTGTCACCCAGGCTGGAGTACAGTGATGTGCTCTTGGCTCACTGGAACCTCTGTCTCCCAGGTTCAAGCGATTATCCTGCCTCAGCCTCCTGAGTAGCTGGGATTATAGGCGCACACCACCACGCCCAGCTGAGTTTTGTAATTTTAGTACAGACAGAGTTTCACCATGTTGGTCAGGCTGGTCTCGAACTCCTGACCTTGTTATCCACCCACCTCGGCCTCCCAAAGTGCTGGGATTACAGGCATGAGCCACCGCGCCTGGCCTAGGTTGTTCTTAATTTAAAAATTATTATGAAGAACTCTTTGACTAACATCTTTATATGCAAATCTTTGTATACACTTCTAGTTATTTTTTTTTTTTTTGAGATGGAGTCTCGCTCTGTCACCAGGCTAGAGTGCTATGGCGCGGTCTCGGCTCACTGCAACCTCCAACTGCCTGGTTCAAGGGATTCTCCTGCCTCCGCCTCCAGAGTAGCTGGGTATACAGGCACGTACAACCATGCCTGGCTAATTTTTATATTTTTAGTAGAGATAGGGTTTCACCATGTTGGCCAGGATGGTCTCAATCTCCTGACCTCGTCATCCACCTGTCTTGGCCTCCTAAAGTGCTGGGATTACAGGTGTGAGCCACTGCGCCCGGCCACTTCTAGTTATTTTCTTAAGAGACTTTCCTAAAAGTGAACGCGAGTAGATCATATAAAAGTTTTAATTCATACTGGCAAACTGCCCCCAGAAACGTTACATAACTTTATATTTTCAGTAGCTTTGAATCAGAGTTTCTGTTTCCCATAATCTTACCAACATTAAGCATTTATTTTTAATCACTGACAATAAGCTAAGTGAGAAAAAAAGGAATTTTACTGTTATTTTAGTTTGTACTTATTTTATTACTCAAAGGATATACTTTTTATATCTGTATGTCTTTATTTGTAAATTGCATATTTATGTGCATTGAACTTTTTAGCTGGGATTTTCCTTTTTTTATTAATTTGTAAAAGCTGTTTATATATTAAAGATATTAATTTGTTATATATATTTCAAATACTTTGTTTTTTAACCTATAAAAT
Source organism: Hylobates moloch (assembly GCF_009828535.3). Classification (NCBI taxonomy): domain Eukaryota; kingdom Metazoa; phylum Chordata; class Mammalia; order Primates; family Hylobatidae; genus Hylobates; species Hylobates moloch. Next base: position 180,346 of record NW_026652335.1, read on the forward strand.
TATATATAGTTTCTTTCTATCTCTAGAAATTGCTTTTCAGCTGGGCACAGTGGCTCATGCTTGCCACCACTTTGGGAGGCTGAGGCAGGTGAATCACTTTAGGTCAGGAGTTTGAGACCAGCCTGGCCAACATGGTCAAACACTGTCTCTACTAAAAATAGGAAAATTAGCCAGGTGTGGTGGTGGGCGTCTGTAATCCCAGCTACTGGGGAGGCTGAGGCAAGAGAATTGCCAGAACTCGGGAAGTGGAGGTTGCAGTGAGCCAAGATTGCACCACTGCACTCCAGCCTGGGTGACAGAGTGAGACTCCATCACAAAAAAAAAAAAAAAAAAAAAAAAAATTATTTTTTTAATATAGAGAAATACTTTTTAAAAATATATTCCAATCTATCACTCTTTCCATTATATGTTCTTATATGTGTGTGCTTAGAAGTGCTTCCCTACTTAAGCTCATAACTATTTTCTTCTGTTTCTCATAATTTAAAAAAAATTATGAATTTAGCCATTTCTTTTATTCCCTTATCTGCCTTTTTCTAGGTGCTCCATTTTCTCAGTTGGTGTCTGCCTCCAGGACTATACATTCTTTTTTTTTTTTTTTTTTTTTTTTTTTTCGGGAGAATGGGGTCTCACTATATTGCCCAGGCAGGTCTTGAACTCCTGGGCTGAAGCTATCCTCCTGCCTCTTGCCTCCCTGAGAGCTGGGATTACAGGCATGAGCCACCGCGCCCGGCCAGGACTATACATTCTTGAAACAACTGGGATACTAGCTCCTTTGCAAATTGGACCAAAATCTTCAAAGGAAAGAGAAAGGAAGATTGTCTGCTTATCAAAGCAGTCACTGGGAAAAGTGGGGTATCTCAAATCTCTTCCATCTCGAGGTTGACTCATCCCAACTTCTGGTTGAACTTCCTCTATGGAAAGATAAAGGAAAAATCTCTGAACCATCTCTGTTCACCTTAGGGATGGTGGTCTTCAAAGATGGCAGCCCAGGAAGGTCGAGGAAGGCCACTGTTACCAGGCCTCAAACCAGTAACCAGAGGTGGATTTGTTCTCCATGGGCACTTCCTTGTTTCCAGCCCTCCTCAGTCATTGCTGAATGACACAGAGCCAGGGCCCAGGGTACACTCAACACCATACACTCTTGAGAGTACTCAGGGGAGAGAGAGCTAACATGTTTTGGACACTGTGTGCCAGACCTCAATATATACATGTAACTTTACTTTCACCCTACCACCACCCTACCACTATCTTTCCACCACCCTACACCACCGTACCACCACCCTGCCACCCTAAAACTACCCTACCACCACCCTACCACCCTACAACCACCCTACCTCCACCTTACCACCAACCTATACCACACTACCACCACCCTACACCACCCTACCACCACCCTACCATCCTACAACCACACTGCCACCACCCTACCCTACCACCACCATACCACCACCCTACCACCCTACCATCCTACCATCACCCTACACCACCGTACCACCACCCTGCCACCGTAAAACTACCCTACCACCACCTTACCACCCTACAACCACCCTTCCACCACCCTACCACTACCCTATACCACCCTGTACCACCTTACCACCACCTGACCACCACTGTACACCACCCTACAACCACCTTACCACCACCCTACACCATCCTACCTACACCACCCTATACCACCATACCACCACCCTGCCACCCTAAAATGACCCTACCACCACCCTAACATCACCTTACCACCCTACACCACCCTAACATCACCTTACCACCCTACAACCACCCTTCCACCACCCTACCACTATCCTTCCACCACCCTATACCACCTTACCACCACCCGACCACCACTGTACACCACCCTACAACCACGTTACCATCACCCTACACCATCCTACCACCACCGTACACCACCGTACCACCACCCTACAACCACAGTGGTCAGCAGTATTCAAGGCTCCTGAGATGTTGGACGAGAAGAGTGGACATGTCCATGAGACTCAGGTTTGGGAAGCCATTAGACACAACTCCATGGGAAGGAGCCCCTGTGAACAACTGCTGTGGGAGAAGATGTAGGGTCCTGGCATGTTGACCGTAAAGAAGAATGGAGATGGATGAAGGCAAATGCACAGGGCACAGTTAGGAGCAAACCATTCAAACTGCTGGAGTGAGGAGGGGTGGTGGCCAGTTGCCTACGGTAAGGCTTGGAGAGGTGAACTTTTTCTTGACTGCCGCCCAACATCTCCTACCTCTGAGACTGGAGAAAGCAAAAAAAAAAAAAAAAAAAAAAAAAAGATGGAACAAAATCCTCCTTCCACTGCCCTTCCCACTCCCATACTCCCAACTCTAGTCCAAGTACCACCTATCCTCCCAACCCCTACCACGAGATTCACCCCCACTTCAGGCAAGCTATGTTTCCACCTGCTTGGAAGAGCACTCCCCGAGGAACCGGGTTAGGGAGCAGGAGGCTGGGGATATCTTGGCACTGGCCAGATGAGGGATTCCTACTAACCAGTCAAATTTAAGCTGGTTTCCCTCCAGGGGAGAGAGGGCTGGGCTGGGGGCTGGGGCTCACTGTCTGTGATCCTGACACAGTGGAGGGACGCTGAGGGGGTGCTGCTGGTTTTTATTCCCTGCGGCATTTCATCTCACTGCAAGCACCCTCCTGAGGGTTGGGAGGAGGGTGGGCAGGAGGTGAAATACTGCCTTTGGAGGACACCAGCTGGCAGCCCTGATCCGAGGCTCCCTCCCTTACACATGTGGCAGTCGAGGCTCCCAATCTAGATCTTAGTAGCCCAGGGGCCAGAGAGCTGAGCAGCCTCTTGTTAAACCTCAAAGACTTCTTTGTTCTATAGCTGAGGACCAAAAATTCAGGGCAGCGTCTCTTGGCTGGTTGCTTGGAGGTTGCTGGGAGAATCCTTCAGTGAGAGGAAAAAGAGGTTTGGATCAAGATCACAAAAAGAAGCCAGTTCTTTTCTGCTTTCTGTTCCTCGCCTGGAGAGAGGCTCTGGCCACTTCCATTTTCTTTCTTTCTTTTTGAAATGAAGGAACAGAGCTTCAAGTTTTCCTTTGCACAGCAGCCTCCAGGAGCTTTAAAACCTACTGATGCCTCGGCCCCACCTTCAGAGATTCGGACTTAATTGGGATGGAGTGGGACTTTCCAGGGTATTCTAATATGCCACCAAGGTTGAGGACCACTGGCTTGTCACTGTGCTATCTTTTCCATGTTTACCTCTAACAATGATCATGGATCCTTTCCTCCCTGGCTGAGTGTATACAGCCTCACTCGGAGACCGAAAACCTACAGCGAGGCCTTTTTTGTTTGTGTTTTCAATTTGTTCATTTTATTTATTTATTTATTTGAAGATACTGCTTTTTATTACAAAATCAACAGTTAAAGCACAGTTTGGGAAAGCTAACTGGTAATGGTGGGTGAGAATCTCCATAAGTATTACAAACAAAGTATGAACAAACATCATTAAAAAGAATCCCAGCACTTTGGGAGGCCAAGGAGGGAGGATCGCTTGAGCCCAAGAGTTTAAGACCAGCCTGAGCAACATAGCAAGACCCCATCTCTAAAAATTTTTTTTTGTTATTAGTCATTTCAACTTTCTTTTTTTTTTAAATTTTTACTTTAGGTTCAGGGGTACAGGGACAAGTGCAGGTAAACTGCATGTCACAGGGATTTGGTGTGCAGATTATTTTGCCACCCAGGTAATAAGCATAGTTGTTTTTCATTCCTCACTTTCCTTCCATTCTCTACCCTCAGTAGGACTCGGTGCCTGTTCCCTTCTTGGTGCCCATATGTACTCACACATTTGAGGCTTTTAATCAGTGGGTCTCTTGACCCACTCTGAAGCAGATCAATTTTTTTTTCTGTAATCAGGACCGGCCAAGGCAGAGCCTGAGGAGAGAGGATACAAATACTCTGAAAGCCTCTCTTTGCCTCTGAGTTGATGGTTTTCTCTCCCCACCCCATCACAAACCCTGATTATCCTGGAGCTTAGTTCCCCTAGCAAAGCTTCCTCTAACCAGCCCAAATCCCCTTCCTCTCCCACCTTCCTTCCCCTGGGATCTGTCTGCCCTTTGAAAGCAGAAAAACTTCCCTGGGGTTTGCAATCACCACCCCACCAGAAACATAAACCTCTTTGGGACAGAATGGCCTATTAGCCTCCTCTGAATTTCCTGTCTTTCCCGTGACGGTTGTTCAATAAACATTCTTTGTGTAGTGGATTCTGTGAGGCCACTTCTCCTGGGGCCCTCCTAGCCTCAGTTTCCTCATCTACAAAATGGGGATAATATTCACCTTGGGCCGGGTGAACTGGCTCACGCCTGTAATCCCAGCACTTTGGGAGGCTGAGGTGGGCGGATCACTTGAGGTCAGGAGTTCGAGACCAGCCTGGCCAACATAGAGGAACCCCATCTCTACCAAAAATACAAAAATTAATTAGGCACGGTGGCACACGCCTGTTGTCCCAGCTACTCAGGAGGCTGAGGCAGGAGAATCGCTTGAACCTGTAAGGCGAAGGTTGCAGTGAGCCGAGATCGCACTACTGCACTCCAGCCTGGATGATAGAGTGAGACTCCGTCTCAAAAAAAAAAAAAAAAAAAAAAAAAAATTTACCTCCACGAGTTGATGTGATGATGAGATAAAATGAATAGAACACTTTTCCTGTACCTGGCCATGCTCTAAGTGTGTTATTTTTGTTAACCCATTGAGTCCTCACAGAACCCTAAGAGGCAGGTCCCCATGTGACGGCCAGGAAGCAGAAACACAGCAGGGTTTGGTAACTAGTCCAGGGTCCCAGGATTGAACCTGGCCAGTGGGACACGGAGCCTGCCCTGCCTTTCTGGGTGGGCTTGATGGAATAGACGAAGCCCCCAATGCACCCACCATGCCCTCCTCAACATCGCTCGAGCTCCCCCCCGCTCCCCAGGGGCCCACCTGCATGGTGTTTTCCCAGTGGCTGGCTGCTAACCATTGCCTCCCCCTCATTCCTGCCTTTCGGGAAGGTCCAGCGAGCCTTAGTTTTCTCTTCTGAGAAGGTCCTTCAAGGCATCTCTCAGCAGCTCACCTCTGAGAGGAATCCTGCCTCCCGCCTGGAAGGCAGGTGTTGCCATCAATGCTGGGTCTGAAAACCATTGTCCTCTTCCTGCTAAGCATGGAAGGTCCCCCACACAAAGTTGACAATAATTGCAATTTCCCTTCCTTAGGAATGGGGTTTATCTCTGGAGGAGATCCCAGTCCTCCCTCCTCCTGCGCCCCTCCTACCCCCACCCCACTTTCTTTCTGCCTTCTCTCTTCCATTTAGAAATGTTGATGGAAAAACTTTGATTAGTGGGACTCCGGCCACAGGATAAACAGGCCCTGGAGGACTCATAAGCTGGTCCCCATAGAACAGCCACACCTAGGGTGATCAGTGGGAAACAGAGGCACTTGCAATCCGCAACAATTACACATGAGAAATTCAGGGAGGGGGCTGGGGGTGCTGGCTCACACCTGTAATCCCAGCACTTTGGGAGGCCGAGGCAGGCGGATCACTTGAGGTCAGGAGTTCGAGACCAGCCTAATATGGTGAAACCCTGTCTCTAAAAATACAAAAATTAGCCAGGTGTGGTGGTGTGTGTCTGTAATCCCAGCTACTCGAGAGGCTGAGGCAGGAGAATTGCTTGAACCTGGGAGGTGGAGGTTGCAGTGAGCCAAGATCGTGCCACTGCACTCCAGCCTGGGCAACAGAGCGAGACTCTGTCTAAAACAAAACAAAACAAAAAACCCCAGCAGAAACAAAAAACAAAAAAATAAAAAAAAAAAGGAAGAAGAAAAAATAAAATTAAAAAAAAATTCAGAGACATAGAGGTGGTCACAACTGTAGAAAGAAGAGGGGGACAGGAGAATGGGCATTGGGCTGAGCAAGGTGTATGGCCCAGGCCTGGAGGTGCGGAGGAGCTAAAGACATTCCAGAGCCGCAAGTTTGCTGGAGTGGGGGCCTGGGCTGGGTAGAGCTAATGAGGCAAGGAGGGAGAGTAGGTCAGGCTCTGTCTGACTTGGAGGACATTAATGCCTCCATCCAGCAGACTGCGTTTTCAAAATGAGTTTGGAAACCTTCAGTGAATCCTGAAGCTAATATAGGAGGCTGCAATCAGCATTAAAAAAACAAAAAAAAGAGTAGAAAATGTGAATTCATTGCACATAATAGCAGCAAGAATTGTTTTGTGAGTTTTTTTTGAGCTTGATATGTATGGATGTCTGTAGGTGTTGGCTGGGTCCCCACGGAAGATGCCTGTCTTACTGAGGGTTGCTGCAGTTGGAGGCTCGCTGCTGAGAATCACGGCCCCGTGGAGAAGGGTTCAGGGAATGCTCTTGCGGCTCCTTGGTCCATCTTGTGACTGCTCGGCCTGGGTGCGGAGAAGGGGAGGGGCCCTGCCTCGCCCCGCACCTGTGGGCTGCTGGCATTTCCTGAGGCTGCTGGTTGTTTGAAGGCTTAACTGCAACCTGCTGTGAAGCAGCTCTTGCTGAGTGCAAAGCATTTTTGAGGGAGTGGGGGTGGGGGTGTGGACTCTCTGCTTAATTAAAACAGGGAGAGGTTGACATGAGAGACCTTTAGTGGTTTTTGATCTCTCTCTCTCTTGCTCTGCCCGCTTTCTAACTTGAGGGGGGAAGAAAGCTTTTTCCTACTCTTTCTTCTTCAACCTCTCCCATCTTTCACAGACCTGGCAGGTGCGCTGGGCGTTCTGCCCTCCATGAGGCCCCTCCTTCTCCATCTTGAAAGGGCTGCATTCTGGGGGCAGTTTATACACACGGTGTTGTTGCTTGGGGGTATTAACCATTCATCCGTGAAATGACCTTGACCTTCTGAAGAGTCTTGACCTTCTAAAGGGTTTCAAAAATACATATATAACATATAAAATATAACATAGAAAAAATATATATTATATACTATATGTCATATATTATATATTACATATAATTATAAATGTATTATATGTAATTTTATATATAATTATACATGTATGTGTAGTTTTATGTATAATTATATATGTATATGTAATTTTATATATATTATTATATATATCTGGTTTCCCTACAAAACGACATTGCAAATCTGGAAAATCTCTGTCACTTGGCAAAAGCACTGTGTCTTGGAAGATACATAGGTGTTGGGACAAGCAGGTCCAGGTTCAAGTCCTGGCCCAGTCGTTTATTAGCTATGTGGCCTTAGAAGTTGAACTTCCCTGAGCCTCACTTCTCTCACTGGCAAGATAATTTGTTGTGAGGAAGTATGAGATGAAACCTATCCAAAGTCAAGCATGTGCTTGCTGAGATAATTCAGTTGTGCTCAAACAGACTGTGTTGGGATTGTAGACATTATGGCTCATATCTCTCAAAATCTAATGCCTATCAATAGTCACAGAAGGTGGAGCCAAGGAGCAAACCATCCACCCAAGTCCCTTTCCTTTGCACATGGGGAAACTGAGGTCTTGAGACATTAAGCAATTTGCCAGCACCATGTGACAAACAGGTCAAGCATATTACACTTGTATTAAGGCCTCTGTGTTGCATTTATAACTAATCTCTCTAGAGAGTGGCTTTTAGAATATCAGAAAGATGCATTCTTCCCCACACCCCCTTAATTCTCAGGAACACACTTACTGTGTTTTCACAATAAGTTGTGTGGGATCAGCTGACCATCTGGTAATGACGGCTTGAGACAGAGCCTGTTCTCCAAGCCCTTCCATTTCTATACTTTTTTTTTGTGAGCCAGAGTCTTGCTCTGTTGCCCAGGCTGGAGTGCAGTGGCGACAGAGCGAGACTCTGGCTCAAAAAAAAAAGTATGGAGATGGAAGGGATTGGGGAACAGGCTCTTCCTCCCAGGTTCAAGTGATCCTCCTGCCACAGCCTCCTGAGTAGCTGGGACTACAGGTGTGCGCTACCATGCCCAGCTAATTTTTGTATTTTTAGTAGAGATGAGGTTTCACCATGTTGGCCAGCCTGGTCTTGAATTCTTGACCTCAGGTGATCCACCTGCCTCGACCTCCCAAGGTCCATTTCTATACCTTTGATTTTATTCCAGCAAACCAGTGGCAGGCAGGGCAGCTTGTGTCAGCACCATATCTATTTTTCGGAGCGGGAAACTGAGGCTCAGAGGATTAAGTGACCAGTGCCAAGTTCATAGAACTAGAAGTGGTAGTTATGCGGCTTCCACTTGAGTGCCTCTCACTGATAGCTACCAATGGGGCAGATACCCTATTACCAGGGAGAGAGCAGCCATCAGTTCAACACTTAAGAACAGACATACCAGCAGTGGTTCAACCTTGGAATCTGCTGGCTGGTGATGAATATCAAAGTATCCAATGAAAAGCACCTGTTAGTGATGCATATCTTCCATTAACCCTAGCACAAGTCAACTAAACAAGGAACCCCTGAGAGGCACCAACTTGGATAGAATGAAACCAGCAAGTTCACCTGACTTTTTGTCATATCTTTTTTTTTTTTTTTGAGATGGAGTTTCGCTCTTGTTGCCCAGGCTGGAGTGCAATGGCGTGATCTCGGCTCACTGCAACCTCTGCCTCCCAGGTTCCAGCGATTCTCCTTCTCAGCCTCCCAAGTAGCTGAGATTACAGGTGTGTGCCACCACGCCCAGCTAATTTTTTTGCATTATTAGTAGAAACGGGGTTTCGCCATGTTGGCCAAGCTAGTCTTGAACTCCTGACCTCAGGTGATCCACCCGCTTTGGCCTCCCAAAGTGCTGGGATTATCGGCGTGAGACCCTGTGCCCAGCCTTGTCACATCCTTTTAGGCTGCAATGAGATGCATGAAGTTAAACTCATCAATCACTCCTGTCTACATGCGGCACAGAGCTAGGTCCTCAGCACTTTCTTCATGCAGTGAATGTGTGTTCAGGAATTGCCCCTGTGTGGAACTGGGCTTACTCCCTTGCTCAGGGGCTGAGGGCAATGCATTGAGCCATTCCTTCATGCCTGTGTGAACTCTAAGGTGCATTTAAGGATTCAAGAAAATAGATCCTAATGTGAATCAGGCCTAGGTGCTCTGGGCACACTAGGCCTGTCTGTTCTCCAGGCTTTAGGTCTGGTTTCCATGGTAACCCATAATAAACCACAACCCGAGCTTGGTTTGCCAAAGTCTTCTAGAGCCAACTACCTTGTATTTATTGAGAATTCCTCAAGGGCCAGCGCCTTGTTATGTGCGATCATAAATTATCTCATGTATAATTCTCACAACACTGTCACCCCATTTGGTACATGAGGACCTGAGGTTCAGAGAGGTTAAGTCACCTGATCAAGGTTCACACAGCTGACAGGTGATCAAGCAAGGTAGTTGCGGGGGTGACTCTGGCAACCTCATGACAAAGGGTCATGAGAAAGGCATCCTCCTACAGTTGATTGGCTGGCAGTGTCTCAGAGGCAACTAGGGATGTCTGATGGGGAAGGGAATGGGGCTTTGTTGGTTAGACCTACAAGGCCCATCGGGAGCCATTGTCTAAGGAAGGCATTTGCAGCAGAATAGAGTGAAGGTCAGCCTTACACTTTCCCTCACCCCACCCCCTGTCACACCCAACCCTCTCCATTTTCCACTGTTAGTCAACATGATTCTTGCTCTTATCCTGGAAGACCCCTTGCTGTCCTGTGGGCACCTGGTCATGCTCACTCCATCCCATCTTTGTCCTCACCCAGAGCCTCTCTCCTCTTCCTCTCCGAATTCTAACCATCCCTCCCAATGCCTGCCCCATCTTTTCCAGCCATTCTTGATTTCTTCTCTCCTTGATTTTGTACTGGAAATAGTAAGTGGCTTTTAAACATTTTTTAAGCCACAGATCCCTTTGTTACAAGGAAATCATATCCAGAAATAAACACGAGTAAGACTGATGAAGGCAGAGCTGCTCAGATGAAAGCTAGGGTAGGGGAGGAGGCTGTCTGGGACCCTCCCCACTGGGGCCTTTTCCCTTGTACACACTCCTGGCTTCCCTCCTACCTCCATCTGCCTCTGGGAAGTTCTTGTGGCTTCAAAACTCCTGGCCCGGACAGTAGAACTTAGCATTTAACAAGATACGTGTATCATTCTTGCCTTAAACTTCTTGGGTTCTCTTCCCTGTCTCTCTTGCCCAGACAGCAACAGTTCTTTCCCAGAGAGCTTTTGTCTTACTCACCCTAAGCCCCTATCTTTCCATTCTCCTGATAGCAAGAGCAAAATTCTTGGGTTGCTGGATGCCAGGGAATATGAACAGCAAGTCACTTACGTTTGGGAGCCTCCGAGGCTAGTGGGTGAGGATGGAGCTGGGTGTCTGGGGGCCCCTATTCCAGGGCTGACTCTGTTGATAAATACCTGGGTGGCCCTGCCTCAGTTTACCCCCGTCTATAATGAGGAGAGGCTTTGCTTAGGTGTATTTATAAACTGTCTGGATATATCTCATTTCATGTTAACAGATGTATGTTGGGTGCCTGCCGGAGTACAGAGCTCTGTCCTAGTTTTGGGATGTGAGTAGGAAGACACGAAGGAGGCATGGTTCTTGCCCCAGAAGCTGATTGGAGGAGAGAGAAAGATGGACAAAGGAATGAAGCAGGGTGAAGGAGCAGGACTGTGCACCATGGGCTGAAGATGGCAGCTGCCTGACTCAAAGTCCAAGGCAGAACATGGTGACACTGTGATCCAGTGATCTGATTCCCTCTACATCCATAGTGGGAGGAGCTCATCTTCCTAACCCTAAGGTAAGTCCATGGATGGTAGAGACTCTAGTTCTCACTTTTCCTTTCCTTCACAGCTCTGCCTTTATCGTTCTTATTTGTGTTTATTTCTGTGTGTGATTTCCTTGTAAGAAAGGGATCTGTGGCTTAAAAAAATGTTTAAAGGACACTTACTATTTCCAGTACAAGATCAAGGCAAGGAGAAATCAGGAATGGCTGGAAAAAATGAGGCAGCAGTTGGGAGGGATGGTTAGAATTTGGACAGGAAGAGAGAAGAGGAGAGGGGCTCTGGGTGAGGACAAAGATGGGATGGAGTGAGCATAACCAGGTGCCCATGGGAGAGCAAGGGGTCTTCCAGGATAAGAGCAAGAATCATGTTGACTAACAATGGAGGATGCTGACATTAACTGTGCTTTATTTATTTATTTATTTATTTATTTATTTATTTATTTATGACAGAGTCTCACTCTGTTGCCCAGGCTGGAGTGCAGTGGCATGATCTTGGCTCACTGCAACCTCTGTCTCCTGGGTTGGAGCGATTCTCCTGCCTCAGCCTCCTGAGTAGCTGGGATTACAGGTGTGCACCACCATGCCTGGCTAATTTTTGTATTTTTAGTAGAGATGGGGTTTCACCATGTTGGCCAGGCTGGTCTTGAACTCCTGACCTCAGGTGATCCACCTGCCTCAGCCTCCCAGAGTGCTGTGATTACAGGCGTGGGCCACCATGCCCGGCCATCCGTTTATTAAAGTCTTACTCTGTGCTAAACAGTTGACATTCATTCTTGATGTTCACAACAACCCATTGGGGAAGATACTATTATTAACCCATTTTCAGAGGAGAAAACTGAGGCTCAGCGTTGTTAAGCAACTTAATGGAGGTCCCACCCTACTGGGTGGCAGTTGGAGTTTAAGCATCCTGAACTTTTGGGCCTAGAACTCACACTTCACTCCTATGCTAGACCCACTGGTTATTTGAGTTTTTTAAATTGGTGGCCAGGTTGATGGGCTAAGAGAAAGAACCCTCCCCCTTTAACCACTGCTCATTCCTGGCAAAGCTTGGGCCTCTCTGCCTCCTTCTCATCTCAGCAGAGGGTGAACAACCCCAATGGGGTGTTTTCAGCAGCTACCACATGACTAAGAACATGTGTTCCTGCTCAGGGGAGAGGCGAGTATTTACATCTGTCCCAAGATAAATCAGCAGCTGGCTGTTTGTCATGTGGCAGGGAGTTCCTGCGCGATCACCCCCAGCCTCATTAGCCTGATGATTTTTTATGATTGCTTTACATTTGTGGGGAACTCAGCCTGGCTCCCGGAGAGCTGGAAGAAAAGAGGCCCAAAGGAGGTGAGGAAGGAGGCAAGAGATGTGAAGAGGTGTTTTGACTCTCACACAGGAGCCTTGGTTCAGACTCAAAACTAGGGAGACAATGCCAGCGTTGGCTCCCCGTCTGTCCCATTGCTTGCCAGCTCTGCAGGTGGCCTGGCTTCAGGTAACAGAGACAGTGAGGAGGAGACGAGCTCTGAGACAGGATAACTGTGTCTGTTCCTTAGGTCACTTCCGCAGCCCTCAGTTGAGGCCCTGTGGGCCTTTCCAAGGTGGGAAGAAACAGATGATAAACAAAATAAGAGCAATTACATAGTGTGTTGAAGGGTGCGAAATCCCCTAGAACACAGAACAAGTGGAGCAGCATAGAGAAGCGGGCGCGGCGGGACTTTGTGTGGGTGACCCTCTTGAATAAGGTGGTCAGTAATAAGGTGACTGCTGTGGTCTGAATATTGGTGTCCCCCCACCCCAAATTCATATGTTGGAACCTAATACCCGATGTGATAGTATGAAGATGTGGAGCCTTTGGGAAGTGACTAAGTCATGAGAGCCCCACCGTCCAGAATGGGATCAGTGCCTGATGTGGTTTGGATGTTTTTTTCCCTCCAAATCTCATATTGAAATGGGACCTCCAATGTTGGTGGGCCTAGTGGGAGGTGTTCGGGTCATGGGGGCGGATCTCGCATGAATGGCCTGGTGCTGTCCTTGTGATAATGAGTGAGTTCCCCCTCTGAGTTCGCATGAGATCTGGTTGTTTAAAAGAGTGTGGCACCTCCTTCCTTTCTCTTCCTCTCCCTCTCTCTCCCCCTCCCTCTCTCTCTCCCTCTCCCTCCTTCCCTCTCTCTCCCTCTCCCTCCTTCCCTCTCTCTCCCTCCCTCCCCCTCTCTCTCCCTCTCTTTCTCTCTCCCTCTTTCCCTCTGCTTCCCTCCCTCTCCCTCTCTCTCTCCCTCCTTCTCTCTCTCTCTTTCCCTCTCCCTCCCTCTCTCTCTCCTTCTCACTCTCCCTCTCCCTCTCTTTCCCTCTACTTCCCTCCCTCTCTCTCTCCCTCTCTCTCTGTTTCCTTCTCCCTCTCCCTCCCTCCCTCTCTCTCCCTCTCCTTCTCCTCCTCCCTTTCTCTGTCCCTCTCCCTCCTTCCCTGTCTCCTTCTCTCTCTCCCTCTCCCTCCTTCCCTCCCTCTCCCTCTCCCTCTCCTTCTCCCTTTCTCTGTCCCTCCCTCACCCTCTCTCTCTCCCTCCCTCTCCCTCTCCCTCCTTCCCTCTCTCTCCCTCCCTCCCTCTCTCTCTGTCTCTTTCTCTCTCCCTCTCCCTCTTCCTCCCTCCCTCTCCCTCTCTCTCTCTCTCTCCCCCTGCCTCTCTCCCTCTCCCTCTTCCTCCCTCTATCTCTTTCCCTCTCCCTCTCCCTCCCT
>NW_026652335.1:193856-204150 GCF_009828535.3 Hylobates moloch
CCAAGCTAAACATATTTGGGGACTGTTGTGCTTTTTTCATATTTCCCCATGAGTCAGTCTCTCCAGTGTTTTAATCATTTCTCCCCTGTGAATGCTTGGCAAGGAGCAGGGACCCAGTTCTCAGCTTGGAGACACAAAGATCTTCAGCACTCAGGCGCAGGCTGGGCCAGAGGGGCCTCTCAGCCACGGTCTCCTGGAGGGTGGGGCTCCCTGAGGATCTGGGCTGGGGGCCACCTGTTGGGTTAGAGAGCCTCCCACCCTGGCCAGTGACCAGGTATTGTGCCCGGCTGCCACTTCAGGCGTGTGTAGCTTATCTGGAGGGGTCTCCTGCTGACTTAAAAATAAAGTACAATTAATCTCAGACTGAGTTGAGAGACGGGGGGGGGGGGGCCCAGCTCAGCGAGGCGCAAGAGAAACTCTGTCACTCAAACATTTGTTAAGCACCTACTCTGTGCCAGGCATTGCCCAAATGCTGGGAACTCAAAGACACCAAAGACAAATATGTGAACAAGGAATTAGGATTGAAATGTTAACAGTGCTTGAAAGAAGTCCTTGCTATGGGTAACCAAGGAGGGGACGTCTCGTCTGCTTTGATGACAAGAGGGGTGGGGCATTAGTATTGGTTTAAGAGGCAAAAATGTAGACACAGGTAGATCTGGGTACAAATCTTGGCTCTGATGCTACTTACTAGTGGTATGACCTTGGACCGTTTACTTTCACTGCCCAAACCTGTTTTGTTGTCGTTGTTTCTTTGACCCATAAAGTGGGCATGATAATGCCAGTCTTATAGGGTTGCTGGAGGGATTAAATAAGATGATATAATAATCAGTACAATTATTATGATGGAAGGAGTCATGACTATGCATGTACTCGCCGCTACTCAAAGTGTGGTGTGCAGTAGGTGCTTATGTAAATTTTTCTGAAGCAGAGGGTTTATTACTTTCAAGTGATTCCTAAAGGGGCTTGTGGAGTGCGTGACTAGTCTTGCATTTGAGATCAATGAAGTGCAGAGTGGAAGGGGACACGGCGTTTTCATGGCAGTCCAGGTGAACGGCGATAAAGACATAAAGCAGAAATGAGAGAGGAGGGGGATAACAGAAATGGAAGTAATCACGCAGGGATTTGTGTGAGTTTTAGGATCGGTGGTGGCGGAAGTGGGTGAGCATGAGCTATTGAGACTGACTTGCAAGTTTTTAGCATGAGTAGTTCCTGAACATGTGGTTGCTCTATTTGGCAACACAGGGAATGTAGGAGAAGGGGGACCTGTAAAGAAGGAAGATGGAGAGTTCAGAAGATGGATTGAAGGGAGAATATTCTGGGGGAACTAGAAGCAGCAGACTCTGCTTATAGAAAGCTTGCCTTCTCCTTAGCTGGAGTCAGTACTGGATAAATCAATAAGTTATTGATCTACAATACCAATGAATGCAATGCATAGTGAGTTTAATAGTGTCCATCCCCCACCAAAGTTCATGTCCATCTAAACCCTCTTTGAGTAGAGATGGGGTTTCACCATGTTCACAATGTGACTTTATTTGGAAATAGGGTCTTTGCAGATGTAATTCGTTAGGATAAGTTCATACTGGATTAGAGTGGGCCCTTAAATCTAATGACTGTAGTCTTTATATTGTAAGAATAGGAGTGCACGCAGAGACACACAGATGGGCGAAGGCCGTGTGAAGGCTGAGGCAGAGACTGGGGTGATGAGCTACAAGCCGAGGAACGCCAAGGACGGCCTGGAGCCCCCAGAATCTGGAAGAGACAAGGAGGACTGTTCCTCGGAGCCTTCAGAGGAAGCGTGGTCCTGCCACACCTTGACTTCAGACTTCTAGCCTCCAGAACTGGGAAAGAACACTCTTTTTGTTGTTTTAAACCACCCAGTTTGTTTAATACACCATGGAAGCTGAACACAGTTGATAAGCCTGGAGAACATTCTCTCAAAGCCTGGCAAATAATTCCTAAAACACACCTGATGTGCAGAACCTCACTCCCTCCAGGCTCACCGAGCCTCAGATGTTTGCTTGCCCTGGGGGATCAACAAGGTTACTGTCAGGTACCCTCATGAACAGCACAGATTTGGGAGGTGGTGTCCTCTCCACATCTCTCTTGGGTGAAGTCTTTCTTCTTTCTTACCCTGAACTCCAAAACCGATTCCTGGCGGACCTTTCAGATTCTTCCTCTTTTCCTTTTCTTCCCATTCCTTCCTCTGCCATCTCACCTACCCCCAGCCTGCCTCCTCAGACATTCCTGGCCCAGGGTTCTAATCTTCACATCTGCTGGGGGTATCGGGTGATGTGATAACATCTCCTCGGCAGGCCAAGAGTAGCATAAGTTGCTGTTTTTCAAACTGGATTCCACAGAGGTGCCTGGGAAACTAGAAAATATTTGACTTGAGTTTAACGGGCCCTGGGGCCTCATGGAAGACAAAGGTCATGCATAAGTAGGGTCATTTGATCCTGGTCATCTGGGGACAGTTCCTGTCATCCCATTTAATTAATATCGCCCAGGTTGGGCAATATGTTCACTGTATCTATAATCCATATTCCAGATTTTTGCATTAATTTGAATAGCCAAACTGTATTAGTCTGTTCTCATGCTGCTAAAAAAAAAAAAAACATATCTGAGACTGGGTGATTTATAAAGGAAAGAGATTTAATGCACTCACAGTTCCTCATGGCTGGGGAGACCTCATAATCATGGCAGAAGGCAAAGGAGAAGGAAAGGCATGTCTTACACGGAAGCAGGCAAGAGAGCATGTGCAGGGGAACTTCCCTTTAGAAACCCATCAGATCTAATAAGACTTATTCACTATCATGAGAATCGCACAGAAAACCTGCTCCCATGATTCAGTTATCTCCACCTGGCCTAGTCCTTGACATGTGGGGATTGTTGCAATTCAAGGTGAGATTTGGGTGGGGACACAGCTGAACCATATCACTAACTATTCTCAATGAATAGCTTCGATAACAAGTAAATGTCAATTTGAACTTATAAAAAGCATTTATAGGCCGGGCGCGGTGGCTCATGCTTGTAATCGCAGCACTTTGGGAGGCCGAGGTGGGCAGATCATGAGGTCAGGAGTTCAAGACCAGCCTGGCCAACATGGTGAAGCCCCGTCTCTACTAAAAATACAAAAATTAGCTGGGTGTGGTGTCACATACCTGTAATCCCAGTTATTTGGGAGGCTGAGGCAGGAGAATCACTTGAACCTGAGAGACAGACGTTGCAGTGAGCTGAGATCACACCACTGCACTCCAACCTAGGCAACAGAGCAAGACTCTGTCTCAAAAAACAAAAACAAAAGCCAAACCAAAACAAAAAAAAAATTCATCATTGGATTTAGGGTTACCTGGTTAATCCAAGATGATCTCATCTTGAGATCCTTAATAGCAGCTTCAAAGACTCTCCAAATAAGGTCACATTCACAGGGACCAGGGGTTAGGACTCAGACATCCTTTTTTGGGGCCACAATTCAATCCAATATAAAGTCCTCAACTAAGCAGCATCTAATGGTGCAGTTTTCAGGCCCCATGGAAAAATGGCTCTGGGGTTTGTTGGTGGCGACCTTGGGGCTAGGCTTGCCTTTGTGTGGAACCTACCCACACACAGGGGCTGCCTTCTACTGGGTGCCTGTCTTAGACCATTCGGGCCACTATAAAAAGATACCATAAACTGGGTGGCTTCTAAACATCAGACATTTATCTCTCACAGTGCTGGAGGCTGGGAAGCCCGATGTCAAGACATCAGCAGATTCGGTGTCTGGTGAGGACCTGCTTCCTGGTTCATAGACAGCCATCATTTTGCTGTGTCCTCATGTGATGAAAGGGGTGAATGAGCTCTCTTGGGCCTCTTTCTTTTTCTTTTTCTTTCTGTTTGAGATGGAGTTTCACTCTTGTTGCCCAGGCTGGAGTGCAATGGTGCGATCTCGGCTCACCGCAACCTGCGCCTCCTGGGTTCAAGTGATTCTCCTGCCTCAGCCTCCCGAGTAGCTGGGATTACAGGCATGCGCCACCACGCCCGGCTAATTTTGTATTTTCGGTAGAGACATTGTTTCTCCATGTTGGTTAGGCTGGTCTCAAACTCCTGACCTCAGGTGATCCGCCCGCCTCGGCCTCCCAAAGTGCTGCAATTACAGGTGTGAGCCACTGTGCCCAGCCCGCTTGGGCCTCTTTCATAAGGGTACTAACCCCATGAAGCAGAGCCCTCATGACCTAATCACTTCCCAAAAGTGAATACCATCACATTGCGGCTTGGGATTTCAACATATCCATCTCAGGGTAGTGGGACACAAACACTCAGACCATAGTAGTCAGACGTAGCTGCTGGACAGCACCACCTTCACTCTCCAAAGAGCCTCTCACCCACTCTCATCTGCTATCCCAGCAGCCCAGGGAGTTAGGTAGGAAAATGTGATCATTGGCCAGGTGTGGTGGCTCATGCCTATAATCCCAGCACTTTGGGAGGCCGAGGTGGGTGGATCGCTTGAGGTCAGGAGTTCAAGACCAGCCTGGCCAACATGGCAAAAATCCGTTTCTACTTAAAAAAATACAAAAATTAGCCAGGTGTGGTAGCACATGCCTGTAATCCCAGCTGCTGGTTGGGGGGGTGGGGGTGGTGGGGGTGGTGCCGAAGCAGGAGAATTGCTTGAACCTGGGAGGTGGAGGTTGCAGTGAGCCTGGATCACACCACACACTCCAGCCTAGGAGGCAGAGTGAGACTCCATCCCAAAAAAAAAAAAAAAAAAAAAAAAGTAATCATCAACCCTGTTTGACAGGTGAGGGCTTAAAGATGTTCAGGGACTTGCTGGAGGCCACATCCTTGAGCTGGAAGCACCATCCACATCTTCCAGTGTTGGCTTTTGGATCCCTCCATTGCTCCTGAAGGACATCTGAAGTCCAGGGCCAAGATAAGCAGAGGCAACTAATTCATTCATTCTTTCACTGTGGCTGCTCATGGCTAATATGGTCAGAGAAACTCACCCTCTTCTTCTTTTAAAAGTTTCCAGCCTTCCAGAGGGGAAGAAAGAGCCAGGATTAGAACATGTAGAAGCTTAAATATGGCACCAAGGACCTTACTGCAGCCCCATGTCATACACATCCCACAGTGGAGGACCGGTTTGTTGGGCCAATTGCTTCCCAATGATTGGGAATTGGGTAGGTGTGTGTCGTCAGTAAACGTTGCTGACTAACGTTCACAACAGGTCAAGGACAAGGTCTCAGCAACTGGGCATATGGCCCTGGAGGCCAGTGCCTGGCACCAAAACCCATGCAATAACTGTTATTGAATGAATGGACTGCAGAGCCAATGAATCCTGATGCTCAACACCACCAAGGCTGCTGGATGGGAAGCACCAGAACCTTTTTGAAAGGCCAGTGGTTTAATTGCTTCCTATTCACCAACGGGTGAGAAGGGGACTCCCACACTAGGGTTACTGCAGTGGCCAAATACATAGCACCTGACACTGGGCGGATGAGCCCAACAGCAGCTGAGTGCAGGGGTTATGCTGAGGCAGGCACAGAAGGAACAAACAGGGCTGTGGGCGGCAAGTTTTGTAGTATCAAGAGGGCGAGGTGGCCCCTCATCTCCATGAAGGGATGTGATTGGTTTGTTTGAATAAGTCCATAGTTGGCAGAGAACTGAAATCCACTACTCAACGATAAGCAGGAACGGCACCTGGTCCCTTTGCCAAGGAGGGTTGTCTGGCTGGGGGATCTTTCCCATAGGAGTCGGGAGAGGAACCTGTGGTTAGGCCATGCAACATCTTCCCAGTCTCACCAGATATCAAGGCAGCATATTAATATTGGCCTTAATTTTATTCCTGACTCCATGGCCAGGTCAGGAGAGTGGTATAGCAACAGCTTTTTGCTCTGCCATTTCTTCAGCCGTGGAGAGGATACTGGGTCAAGTCTCACTGCCATACATGCCAAGGCTGTTGCAAGGTATTGATTTCCCTGGAACTCATTTCCAACATTTCTTCAACCCTGGAGATGACACTGGGTCAAATCTCATTGCCATATATACCAAGACTCTGTTGAAATGTATTGATTTCCCTGGAACTCAGTATATTGGTTCTTGCCAGGGCTTGGAAATCTTTATATGACATAGAGGTTTTGTTGTGATGGGGTTTGTGGTAACCATGTGTGGTGGATACATCCTGATTGGCTGAAACTTCTTGATGGGCCACAACTGTTTCCAGTTCCTTCTCACCTCTTTCCTGATGGTGGATCCTTAGTCCCTGTGGCTGAAGGCTCAGCTCAACCTAAAGGTACTCAGGAGTCCTGAGTGTCCCTGGCAGTGGCTCAGACTCTGACTTTTAGGGGGCAACATCCAGGTCAGCCAGACTTTGTATCTTTGTTTTTTCTTCTGCACAGGATAATGAATTACTGAAGCATGTACATTTGGTGATGTGGTGTTATGTGATATGTGTGATGTGACATATGTGTTATACGTTATGTGATACATACGTTGCAGTTGTGCGATAAATGTTATAGGATACCATGTTATGTGATATATGTTATGTGATGTATGGTATGCGGTATGTTATATGTTGCAGTGTTATGTGATATATGTGATGCTGTGCTATGTAATATATGTAATGTGATGATGTATGGTATGTGATGTGGTATTATGTGATGTATATGTTGCAGTGTTATATGATGTGATGTATGTTATGTGATATGTTATATGTTGCAGTGTTATATGATATATAATATGATGCAGTGTTATGTGATGTGTGTTATATGATGATGTAAGGTATGTGATGTGGTGTTATATCATGCATGTTATATGATGCAGTGTTATGTGGTGTGTATGTTATGTGGTATTTTGTGTTGTATATGATGCAGCATTACATGATGTATGTTCTATGATGCAGTGCTATGTTAAGTGTTATGTGATGTGTTATATGACAAAGTTATGTAATGTACATTATGTGATGCATGTTATGTGATCTACGTCATGTGATACATGTTCTGTGACAGGGGCTGGGCAGAGCAGCCTGTGCCAGGAAGGATCACTGTTCTTTTTTTTTGAGACGGAGTCTTGCTCTGTAGCCCAGGCTAGAGTGCAGTGGTGTGATCTTGGCTCACCGCAACCTCCATCTCCCGGGTTCCAGTGATTCTCCTGCCTCAGCCTCCAGAGTAGCTAGGATTACAAGCGCATGCCAACGCACCTGGCTAATTTTTGTATTTTTAGTAGAGACAGGGTTTCACCATATTGGTCAGGCTGGTCTTAAACTCCGGACCTCAGGTAATCCACCTTCCTTAGCCTCCCAAAGTGATAGGATTACAGGCGTGAGCCACCGTGCCCAGCTTTTCTTTTTGTGATGGAATCTCACTCTTGTCGCCCAGGCTGGAGTGCAATAGCACAATCTTAGCTCACTGCAACCTTTGCCTCCCAGGTTCAAGCGATTCTCCCACCTCAGCCTCCTGAGTAGCTGGGATTACAGGCGCCCACCGCCACTCCTGGCTAATTTTTTGTATTTTTAGCAGAGATGGGTTTCATCATGTTGGCTAGACTGGTCTCAAACTCCCGACCTCAGGTGATCTGCCTGCCTCAGCCTCCCAAAGTGCTGGGATTACAGGTGTGAGCCACCGTGCCCGGCCAGGATCATTGTTCTTAATGGAAACAGTCTTTTGGTTTTGTTAGCACTCTGTGGCTGACAGTCGTCTTTGGGGTTAAGTGTCCACAGTGAGCAAAACCTCATAACTAATCCTTAAGGGGGTAAAAAAGCTTAAGGTTCCAGCTATGCAAATATACACATACATGTGGAAAAGACTAAGGACTCTTACCTGAATACCTGAACGCATGTGGTGGGATGCAGATTAGAAAGAGAGCCTTAATTTCCTTTCCCTCCTCTCATTTCTGCTTAAGGTGGGAAAAGAAGGCTTCAGTAGCTTTCATTCTTTAGTTGTAGGTCAAATAAACCCATGTGAACTAGCTGAAACCAGAATGGGGGCTTTGCTCTAAGAATACAGGGCTGTCTTTTGTAAATTGAAGACAGAGACATCATTGTTCTAGTGATCTATTGCTGCTTAACAAACCAACCTCAAATTTAGCAGTTTTAAATGACAATCATATATTGCTCCTGAATCTGCAATTTACATGGAGCTCAGTGGGGAAGTCTCACCTCTGCTTCATGTGGTGTCACCTGGGCTGGTTTCACCGGGACTGGAGGATCTGCTTTCAAGATGGTGCACTCACCTGGTGGCAGGTTGGTGCTGGCTGTCAGCTGGTTGCTCAGCCAGCGCTGAGGGCTGGGGGCCTCCATTTGTCTCCTCGTGGGACGCTCCATGTGACCTGTGCTTCCTCAGAGCATGGTGGCTGCGTTCCAAGGATGAGTGTCCGAAGAGATAGAGCTGTGTGCAAGCTGCGTTGCCTTTTATAATCTAGCCTCAGCAATCACACAGCATCACTTCCGCCACATCCTGGAAGTGTGAGCAGTCACAAAGGCTCACCGTCTCAGGGGGAAGGGATATAGACACCATCTTTTGATGCAGTAGCAAGGTTCTGGAAGAGCAAGAGCGTGTGGGATGAAAAATATTGTAACCATTCTGGAAAATACATTCTGCCACATTGTCATGCCTCAGAAAGGGTCTGGAAGTGTGAATGGGTTAGCTCATTTTCTCTCTGGTGTCTTGAATCCAGTTTTCTTGGACATCAATGTCATTCTCTTGTTTCTTGGTAGACTAGCCTTTTCTGTTCTTTAGTCCCCACGGCACTGCCAGCAGGCCCCTGGCTTATGACTGTTTATGTTACATTTCCAGTTTCTGCTGAGACAGACTCTTTTGGTCACCATTCCCAAGAGAGGGAGCCAGATTGGCCCAGACTGGGTCAGGTGCCTATTCCTGGACCAATTGGCTGTAGACAAGGTCATTGTCATAAAGCAGAAACAAGGCACATTAGGAGCATCTCTGTTGAGATGGGCAGACATTTTGATAAGTGTCAGTCTTATAGCAGTGACTTGTGAGCAGGACGTGGTACCAGACTCTTGGGAGATTGCTGCTGACCTTCTGGGGATGACCAGTGAATGAATGGTTTGATATGATTAAAGCAGGAAGGATGATTTTTTTTTTAAATGGTCAGAGCTTACATTGTTATTCTCTGCCCTTAGGAGATCAAACAGGAAGGAATGGGCTTAATTAAAATAGAAGAATCTTTGACTAGAATTTGATGGATCTTGGTGAAACCATCTGGTATACCCTTTCTATCTTCTGTCAGGTAAAATAGTTATATCCTCAGATGTGAAGATTGAGGAACAATAATTACCAAGTGACTGAGAGGGGGTCAGAAAACAGGCTCTCTTTCTTCTTGGCATAATTTTTTCCCTCTGTGGACAACTTCCTTGGTATCTAGAATAGGCTAATCATATAATGCAAAAAATAATAAATTCAACAAATAAATAAAAACATAGCTAACAGAGTATGTGTGCTTGCTGCCAACAGGCTCTCTGCTAACCAATCTAGTGAGATAAGTATTATTACCCCCATTTTAGAGATAAGAGTTGAAATAACTCGCCCAAGGTCACAGTTAATGAACAGAAGAAATACATTTGAGCCCAGTCTGGCCTCACAGTCTGTACATTTAACCTTGATCCCACTGATACTTTTCTAACACTGTATATTTAGAACCATCACTCCATCCACCATCTCTGCTGAGAGATCAGACCTGTGATTGTTCTGATATCGTGTAACCCCTTCCACCTCAGCTGATTGGACCAGAGGAAAGCACCTGACCCAAGAGCAACCAGTTCATTGGCTGGCTGGTAGCCTATGGGGAGGTCTGGTCTGGAACTTTCTTAGCAGGGGTAAGGGTAAATAAATTAGGTTCCTCAGAGTCTCTTTCTTTAAAATTTGAGCTGAAGGTATAGAAATTGAGAGTCTAGCAGTTAGTAGTGGGGATAGAGTCACATTAATAATCAGGTGCTACAGAAGATGCAAGAGAACAGTGTCTTGATTCCTGGTCTTCCTGTCATTTTCTGCATGTAATTTAACCTTTGGAAAGCCTGAGTTTGGAGCTGTTCTAGGATTTTTGTGAGAATTCTCTTTCTTACTGACCCAAGTTCCTTAATTTAAATTTGAGGTAGCCCTCAAATTTAACGGGGTCCAATTAAGCCTCAGATCCTTGCTTCTCAAAGGCCGGAGGTTTTCATTGTGCAAATAGGAACAACTTGGATATCAAATCAGAATGGAGGCAATTAAGTGAAGAAAGGTGTAAGGTTACTGTGCCAGGTGAGTGAGTGATGCTCTATCTATCTATCTATCTATCTATCTATCTATCTATCTATCTATCTATCTAT
>NW_026652335.1:204160-226873 GCF_009828535.3 Hylobates moloch
TATCTATCTATCTATCTATCTATCTATCTATCTATCTATCTATCTATGAATCAATCATCTATCTGGAATCATCAATAGCTGGAAGAAAGGGTGAGATATTTGCCTGGTCAAAGTTGAGAAGATAAACTAGTATTCTGTGATCCACTGATAAGGGCTTGTCTGGAAACTGAATAACTCTGTGGGTGTTAAATGATCTCATCTGGATGAACTTCAGCACCTGCGAGTGCTTGATGAACTATAATTAGTCCTATCTATCTTGGTCAAGACTATTTGAGTTCTATATAATAGAAACTCATCTCAAACAAACTTAATATAAAAAGGAGAAGAAGAAGAGGAAAAAGAGGAGGAAGAGGAAGGGGAAGAGGAAGAAGGAGAAGAGAAGAGGAAGGGAGGGATGGAGGGAGGGAGGAAAGAAGGAAGGAAGGAAGGAAGGAAGGGAGATCGATCGATCAAGAAATTTTTTGGGACTCGGTTCAGAAATGGCAGTATCTGTGCTGTCCGACAGAACTTTCTATCATAATAGAACTCTCCTATATCTGTGCTGTATAGTGCAGTAAACACTAGCCATGCATGGCTATTAAACACTTGAAATATGAATAATGTGATTGAGGAGCTGAATTTTTTATTTTATTTTAGTTAATTTTTAGCTTTAGTTAATTCAAATTTAGATCTAAATAGCTACACACGGCTAGTGGCTACTGTATTAGACAGCACAGATCTAGATCCCAAACTGTGCTGTACCTCACTCTCCTGCGGGTGCTCTCGTCAGCTTTTCTTAGCTCATGGGTCCATGTCTGAACCAACTGTGTTCACGGAGACTGGGAACTGTGGCCAGGTCTGGGTCACATGTCTGACCCCGTGAATAAGGTTCACCTTGTCTGAACTATATGAAATGGGTCCCCAGTGGAAATCCTAGTGGAAAGGGGATTTCTGTATGAAAAGTAGAGGAAAGAGAGCTGGACTGGCAAAATCTCTATCCCTCAGAGACCACCCTCAAGGTGCCCTATGTCTTGCTGCAGAGAAAGAAGGGATGGGGACAGGAAGGATGAGCATTCACCTGACAAATATTCCTGGAAATCCTTGGTGCCAGACACTGCGTTGGATGCTGGTGACACTAATGAAGAAATCATGTCAACAGCAAGAGAAACAGACTTTCTGCTTATTCTCAGTCTGGTAGAGGAAGCTGACTCCTAAAGAAACAGTCACAAAACAGGCCAAACATCCCAAATATAGAGGAATGAACACAGCATTATCAGGACAGCTAATTTTGTGTAAATGTAGCAAACTGCTGATGTGCTGAGAAGTGATTTCTGTATTACCCCCTCCTTAAAGGAGCATTAAGAAAATTGCTTCAGTTCTCGTTCTCATTTTTATTTTTTTTTTTAAATCAGAAAACAAAGTCCAATCTCAGAGAGGGGCCAGAGTCTGGTGGATGGCTAGGCATGAGTTGTCTAAAAATAGAGTGGAGGCTGATTAATGAATGTCTTTAAAACAGAGATCAAACCCAGAAGCTGTACCAACACAGCCGACATGCATTCCTCTGGGGCTTAACACTCCTTTAGAGAATTGCTCAAAACTGGGTTACTCAAGAACTTGGCCCGCATGCCCGACACGCCACTCAGCTAGAGAGGGAGCAATTCTCGGGTAGTACTGGCTGAAGGTGGCATGGGGCAGAGGCCTCCAGTCCCCTTGGCCTTCCTTCCCAGTCCTAGTCCTGCCAGGGCAGTGTCTCTCCTCATCCCACCAAGCCCTCTGTGGGGTCAGGACGGTCTGCAGCCAGCTTCACCATCTCCCAGAAACCTGCCCTGGCCTTGGTTAGCCTAGACCTCTGGGTGTGGGAACCCCAGGCAGCGGGGTTTTAGATTATTGAGGGATGTTTACTGACCATTAGCCCAAGTTATTCCTCCAACAAGCCTGTGAGCTAGATCCATATTAGCTCCAGTTTACAGATGGGAGAGATGAGGCACCCAGATGTCAATAACTTACACAAGGTCACAAAGTTCATAGATGGAGAACTGGGATTTGAACCCAGGAACTTGGTACCAGCG
This sequence comes from Hylobates moloch, assembly GCF_009828535.3. Classification (NCBI taxonomy): domain Eukaryota; kingdom Metazoa; phylum Chordata; class Mammalia; order Primates; family Hylobatidae; genus Hylobates; species Hylobates moloch. The sequence goes on from NW_026652335.1 coordinate 206,209, forward strand.
TCCACATGCTTGACCACCTCCCACACTGTCCTTCCAGCTATCCTATGAATAGGTACTATCCCTATCCCCATTTTACAGATGGGAATGAAAATGTCTATCTGATTGAGAGAAACAAACGGCAAGGTGGATGGAGACCTGGAGCCCCAGGTCCTGGTTTGGGCTCTGCACCCAATATGCTCTGTGACCTTGGGATTGTTACTCACCCTCTCTGAGCTTCAGTCGTGTCATCTGTGAAAAGGGGTAGCATCCTTACCTTGACTTATGGTAGCCATTCCTTTGAGCTTCTAGAACATGCTGGGCCTTGCACTGGTCACTGCACATGGATTATCCCATTGAATCTTCCAAGAGCACTCGGAGGCTGAGGACACCGGGAACATATCCCAGGTCATCCACAAAGAGACAGAGTTAAGAATTTGTCAAGAATTTCCCAAGTCTTTTTGCTTCCAAAGCCCCTCAGTTTCTCTTTATTTGACAATAGGAGGTTTACATGAAGTAACAGGTTAAAAATCTGCAGGTAGAAAAACACTGTGCCTTCTGCCGGTGAAAGGTGGCTGGATTCTACTGATCAGCCCCAGGATTTCCCTGGGGAGTTTTGGGTTGTGCAGAATGTCAGCAACCTAACCTCTGCTTCTTCCCCCTCTGCAAATGCAAAGGAAAGGTCTTGGTGAATGGAAGGCAGAGCCGGGGGGCTGTGAGGGCAGGTGACCATAGACAGACTGTGGCCACCAACGCTGAAGGAGGGAAGACTGCGGGACCCGCTGACTTCTGCACACCCCATTCTCACCTCCTCTCCAGAGTCAGATGCGTAAGTCAGGCTGTGATGAAACCTGCAGCCACCAAAGAGGTTTACGGTCCCCGCTTCCCCGCTGGTTGATAGATGATTGCTTTTTGGCCGTCACCTACTCTACCCTCCGATTTTCTATTTCGAAGCTTACTCAACTGCAGAGAGAATTCTCTCTGTCTCTTGAGGACACTAAAATATGGTACAAACAGTCTCTGATAATAAATGCCTTTTTTTTCAGGGGATCAAAAGCTCCCCAGACACTTTCAAAGCGAGCCAGGGTGCTTTGGTTATATCGTGGTGATAGCCTGGAATTCAGAGTGGCACAGGGGTAGGGGAGTTCGAGGACTGGATCGAGGTGGTTTCCAGGCTCCTCTTGCTGAACAGAGGGCAACTGGGAACAGAGTGGGGGAGGGTTGAATTCCAGACCCCAGGGCTAAGGGGTAGGAGAGGACCTCTGCTTCTCCCCAGTGGAGCTCCTGGGGGAGGCTCCGGCAGCTGTGGGAGGCTCTGTCTGGAGGAAGGTGGCAGACTGGGCTGTGGTGGGTACATCCCAGGGTGGCAGCTGGTACTCTGGGCAGTTCCAGGCTTGGAGGAGAAGCTCTGAATGGTGAGGGTTGCCATGGCCACTGGCCTGAGTGGGCAGCTTCCAAACAAGGTGAATACCCCTTCCTCTCTGCAGGGCCTCCCAAAACAAGGAAGGAGGCAGACAGCCAGCTGCCTCCAGCCCCTGGGCAACCCCACCTCTCCTCTTGAGCCAGGTCTGGACTGGCTCTAGCCTTCAGCGTGGTGTCTTTGTGTGCCATTATTCCCCAGCCAGCTGGACTCTGATTAGAGGGGCTAGGGGAGGAAGGCGTATGGCACAACCCGAATATCCTCCTCCTTCTTCTTTATCATGTGGAGTTTATGGGCATGAACTTTGAGCCAGGCACACTTGCATCTCAATCTTATTCTCATGCATGTTGTCCATCCTCTGTATTCACTGTCATTTTCTCTGTAACACATTACCCAACCCTTAGAGACTTAAAAAAACTACTTAGGATGCTCAGGTAGGAGGATCGCTTGAGCCCAGGAGTTTGAGGATGCAGTGAGCTATGATTGCACCACGGCACTCCAGCCTGGGCAACAGGGCAAGATCCCATCACTAAAAGAGAGGGAGAGAGAGAGAGAGGCAGAGAGAGAGGGAGGGAGAGAGAGAGAGAGAGAGGCTTAATTTTTTTTTAATCTCACAGTTTCTATGGTGAGGAATTTAAGAGTGGCTTTCCTGGGTGGTTCTGGCTACAGGTCTCACATGAGGCTGTGGTAAACACGTCAGTTGAAGTTGGATAATCTGCTACCTTGGCAGCTCATTTACTTGGCAAATTGGTGCTGGCCATTGACAAGAGGACTCAGTTTCTCCCCACGCCAGCCTCCCCACAGGGCTGTTTGAGTGTCTTCATGACACGGTGGCTGGCCTCCGCAAAGTTAGCCATCTAAGAAAGTGATGGGAGCTTCCATGTCTTCTATGATGTAGCCTCAGAAGTCACACACCCTTGTTTCCACCACATCCTGTTGGTTCCATGGGTCAGCCCTATTTGATGTGGGAGAAGTTCACAGCAGGACGTGAATACCAGAGGAGCACCGTGGAGGCTGGCTACCATATTCTTTTTGGGTTTTGGTTTTCTCTATCTGGGGATAATAACCACACCTACTTTGTAATATTATAATGTGGAGTGGTGATAATAGAAATACCATCAGTCATGGTACCTGACACAGAATAGATGCTCAACAAATTATGATCGTCCTTCAATAGTCGTATAGTGGGAATAATATTATTACTTTTCAATGATAGAATAGTGCCTAGGCTACTGTGTTTCAAACATTATTCTAGTGCTTTATCCTCATGTGCTTATTTAATTTTCACAACAATCCCCAAGAAGTAGTTGCTATTATCACCTTTGTTTTACAAGAGGAAACTGAGATCTGGAAGCTAGTGAGTGTGGAGATAGGACTCAAACCCAGGCAGCCTGACTTCCAAACCCATTCTGTTTACCCCTAAGCCCAAGAGGCCCCTCCTCTGAGAAGTCTTTTTGGAAGCATCTTTTACAAGCATCTATTACAAGCCTAATTAATGGCTTCCTTCTCCCTGCTCTGTAGATCTAGATGGAAATGAACTGAAACGGGAACATCTGGCTTGCCCACTTCTTCACTGTGTGATCCTAGGCAAGTTTCTTCCCTCTCTGATCCTCAGATTCCTTGTCTCTGAAATAGGGACACCAATCACATCCCAGAGCTGTTGAGAGGATAAAATGAGAGCCCGTGAAATCACCAGTTAAGTGAAGATGCCCAAGAAGATCACTTTGTACTTGCAATGACCTGCCCTTTTCTTGATCTTTCTTTTGTTTTGCTTTGGTTTTGAGACAGGTTCTCACCAGGTTGCCCAGGCTCATCTTGAACTCCTGGACTAAGTGATCCTCTTGCCTCAGCCTCCTGAGTGCCTGGGACTGCAGTCATGCACCACTGCACCCAGCTCCTTTTCTCCGTCTTGTTCCTTTCCTTGTAACAAAACTGGTACCGGTTGCCTTCGGACGCTCAGTGATAGGATCCAATAATAAAGACTGTCAGTCACTCCTAAGCCTAGCACCTGCAACTTGACCTTGCATCAAAATGATTGGCCTGGACAAGTGGCTGAGTGTAGGGGAGGGGAGAAGGAGACCCTGCACCCCGTGATTCTAGAATCCTGGGGTAGTTTGTGGGTGGTGGTTCCAAAACTGAGCATAGGAACAAGGAGGAGATAGGATGTGGGGTCCTGTAAGCCCTGCGTGTGACCTTCTTTCTGTTTAGGCCTTTGTCCACTTCATGGACTATGACCCAGGCACTTTGTCAGGATCATTTCTATCTCCTCGGTGCTTCACTGGTACACCCTAATCTACGGTAAGCACTTACGTAGGTTGTCACTTGGGTGATGAGCAGTTACATAAGATGACATGTGGGTGATGAGTACACACTTATGTAGGGTGGCATGCAGGTAATGAGGACTTACATAAGATGTCATGTGGGTGATGAGCACTCATATGGGATGACATGTGGGTGGTGAGCATTTACATAGGATGGCACACAGGTAATGAGCCGCACTTACGTAGGATGGCACAGGGGTGGTGAGCACTTATACAGGATGCACAGAGGTGATGAACCGCACTTACGTAGGATGGCATATGGGTGGTGAGCACTTACATAGGATGGCACACAGGTGATGAGCACTCACATAGGATGGTGTGCAGGTGATGAGCAAGCACTTATGTAGGATGGCATGCAGGTAATGGGTAAGAATTTACATAGGATGGCACATTGGTGATGGACAACTAATAGGATGGCACATTGGTGGTGAGCACTTACATAGGGTGGCACATTGGTGGTGACATAGGATGGCACACTGGTGATGGGCACTTACATAGGATGGCACATTGGTGATTAGCACTTACATAAGATGCCACGTACTTGGAGTCAGGCAGGAAAGTGCCTCTAACCTCAGTTGCCAGATCAGCCAAATGAGGAGCTTAAGGTATATCAACTTTGCACTGGGCAGTCGTGAAGGCTCAATGAGACAGTGCTTGTCTAGCACCATGCTGGGCCCTAGACAGTGTTCAGTAGGTATTAACTAATAATAGCAATGATGGCCGCCATGAAATGAGCCACTGGATTCTGCTCAGTTAGTGAGGAAGCAAGCGGGAGACTCTGGGAGCCTCAGTCTCGCCACTCTCCTCCTTCTCTTTCTTCTTCCCTAGAATCCTGAAAACAAAGTGTCCCTTTCTTTGGTTGGAAAACCAGTCGCTCTGGGCCTCGCAAGGGCAGCCAGCCCCCAGGCCTCCCAGCAGGAATCCTCCTGGTAGACAAGGCCTTGCTGTGACCTTTCACCTTTTGGCCTGTGGGTGAAGGACCATTAACCAAACTGCCTTCCCTAGTCTTTTGTGGAGGAGAGTCCTTTGTCCAGCTGTCCTCTAAAAATAAAACATGTGGAGTGATGGCTTCTATCCCCATGCTACATCTGAGCGCTGTGCCACCATCTTTGTTTGACCAGCCCTTTATCATTTATAAAATTCTTTCAGTGTGCAATCTCAGGTCTCCAGAGAGGTTATATTTCTTGCCCAAGGTCACCCAGCTGGCAAGTGGCCGAGACAGGACTGGCTCGTGGGTCTTCCAATTCTTTAACTCATCTCTATCCACTCTCCCAGGCTGCCATGCAAGAGGTGGAAAGGGCTCGGGGGTAGTTTGGAGGGACCAGTTAGATTTGCCCTATGTGTTCCCGCATATTTCTTACTAGGCAGAATTTCTAGAAAAAACCAAGGGGAAGAGAGTTACTAGTTATATTTATTGAACTCGGATGTGTTTGGCTGTGTCCCCACCCAAAGTTTCATCCTGAATTGTAATAATCCCAGGTGGTGGGACCACAGGGAGATAATTGAATCATGGGGGTGATTCCCCCCATACTATTCTCATGACAGTGAGTGAGTTCTCATGAGATCTGATGGTTTTAAAAGGAGCCTTTCCCTGCCTCGCTCTGCACTTCTTGCTGCCACCATATGAAGAAGGATGTGTTTGCCTCCCCTTCCACCATGATTGTCAGTTTCCTGAGTCCTCCCCAGCCTTGTGGAACTGTGAGTCAATTAAACCTCTTTCCTTTATATATTACCCAGTCTTGGGTATGTCCTTACAGCAGCATGAGACTGGACTAATACAAGCTCCTTCTTTTGCCAGACACTTTATATAAGTTATCACACTGGTTAAAACTTAGCCTTCATGGAAAACCCTTGAGATGGGTGTTCTTACTGCTTGCAGATGAAGAAATGAATAGGAGTGGCCGAGGAGTGTACTCAAAGTCACACAAATGCTGAGCCGGAGAGCAGGGATTTGTATTTTGATCTCCCAGCATTCAGAAGCCCATCCTCTCCACCACCTTGTGTGTCCTGGATTGTGGTGGGCTCCTGCAGTCACAGCAACTCAGAACAACTTGATTGCAGGCCCGGGATTACAAGTTTTTCCAAACAGCAAGATGGACAGGGTTTTGGGGGAGATGTATAATATGTGGGTTTGAGGAGAGCTCAGGTTTTGGAGCCCAGCAGACGTGGACTTCAATCCTGGCTCTGTGGTTCCATAGCTGTGAGCCTTGAGCAAACCGTAGAACACCATGTGCAAAACGGGGGAAATGTTCTCTGGCCTGCAGGATTGGTAATCATGGATATAAACTGTGTTCAAGAAACAGCAATTCTGCACCGGGCATGGTGGAGCACACCTGTAGTCCCAGCTACTTGGGAGGCTGAGGCAGGAGGATCACTTGAACCCGGGAGTTTGAATCTAGCCTGGGCAACCTAGTGAGACCCCGTATTTCTACAAAAAAAGCACTATATTAAAAAAAAAAATAGTAGCCCTATTCCTGGGAGATTGGGAGAGAAAGCAGAATGGCACAGAGAACTGCTTTGCTTTTTCTCTACTTCTTTCTCTTCATCCCTCTTACCCACCCTCATTCTACTGCAAATAGAAGAAACTACCTCACAGGCCTTCAGTAACAGGCTCCGTTGTGCTCAAAGGGCTAGAGGGGTTTTTATTCTGAGTCACAAACTCACCACTACTTGCACAGGGACATGGATTGAAGGAGAGGAACCTGCCCCTCTGCTCCTCAGAGACAGAACACCTAACCCTGAAGGCCAACCATGGAAACTTGTGAGATTGGATGCAACACCAATTCAACACACATTTAAGGATAATCCAATTCAACACACATTTAAGGATCACTTAGTATGAGCCAGGGAAAGGACCCAACTGTATCAGTCAGGATTAGGTTCAGCTGCCAAGTAATAGAGCCCCGCCGCCCAAGTAACAGCAGCTTAAATAAGATGCCAATTTGTTTCTTTCTCCCATCAAACCTCAGAGGCAGGTGGTCAGGATGGGTGTGGGGATTTGCTCTAGGAAGCATTATGGACCTGGATTCCTTCTGTCTTTTTGGTCCACCATATGTGTCTCCATTCTCAATGTCACCTCATGGCCTAAGGTGGCAGCTCCAGCTCCAGCCATCATGTCCATCAACAACAGACAGGTGGAAGAGATAATGAAGAAAGTCAGAGTGTGCACAGCATTCGCTTTAGTGAAGATTCCTAGAAGCTGCCACTTGACGCATATGCTTCAATGCCATTGGCTGAACTTGGCCACAGGGTCACACTTAGCAGCATGGAGAAGTTGGGTGGTCATATGTCACTAAAAATTGGGGTCTCTACTGCTATGAGAAAAGGTGGCAATTAGCATTCTCCCGCACTGATGCATCTAAGCTTTGATTATGGATTAGTACTATATGTTACCTTCTTTGCCCAACAACTCTGCAATTTGCTTATTAGGGTTGATGCAAAAGTAATTGTGGGTTTTGCAATTATTTTTGCACCAACCCAATATTTTTGTCTTCTGTATATAAATGAGAAATCTGATCCTTAGAGAGGTTAAGTAACACATTCTAGGTCATCCAGGAAGGAAATGGTGAGGCCGGGCTTCAAGGCAAAGCCTGTTTGACTCTGAAACCTGTGTTGTTACATTTTCTATAAGGCCTGTGCTAGGGGTAGGGATTCCCCAAATGGAAAGAAAGCTTCTGCAAACGTTATTTGAGAAATATTATCATTGCTATTTTGTGGCTTTTCCGAATGAAAAGAGGTGACAGATATAGATTTTATTTTTAAATTGTCTTTTAATTAAAAAAATTTTTTGTGGGTACATAATAGGTGTATATATTTAGGGGTACATAAGATGTTTTGATACAGGCTGAAATAGATTGCAGATGCTGTTATGGACTGAATTGTGTCCCCCCAAATTCATATGTTGAAGTCTTAACCCCTAGTCCTGCAGAAGGTGACCTTATTTGGGAACAGGGTAATTGCAGATGTAATTAAGTTGAGATGAGGCTGTACTGGAGAAGGATGGGCCACTCGTCCAGTATGACTGGTGTCATATAGGAAGATGACTACGGAAAGTCACAGAGGCACAGGGAGCATGCCACGTGAAGGTGAAGCCAGGATTGAGGTGAAGCAGTAGAAGCGGAAGAACACCAAAGAATACAAACCACCGGAAGTCAGGTGACCAGCACGGAACAGACTTCCCCTCGTAGCCCTCAGAACAGACCACCCATGCCGACACCTCGAGCTTGATTTCTAGGCTCCAGAACTTTTTCTGGTATTTCAGCCACCCCGCCTGTGGTATTTTGTTGTGGCATCCCTAGCAAATTAATATGAATACAATGAGTTGTTCATTGCTTTGCCATGGAAACGATTTCAGATGGCTGTGAGGATGTCAGATTTTCAGGAAGGCGGGTGCCTTGATTTTCATTACAAAGGGGGAGAGTCACTTTTCTGTGGGCTCTCCACAGATTTCACCCAGGGCCACAAAGTTCTATGCAACTTTTGTTAAACCCCTTCTAACGTTCCAGGCTCAGAGCTAGATGCATGGCCCAAAGAAACCGGACCAGACTTTTAGAAGACATCAGGGTGCTTCTATTTACTCCAAAGGAAAGCCTTCATTTTGGCACGGGGCATCTCTATTTTAAGCTCAGACATTCCTGGTCACTGGCTACCTCATCGCCTTGGCATCAGGTAGGGTGAGAAGAGCAGGCCCGGGTTTGTTCAGCTTCTCAGCAAGGTGAGATTGACGAGCCCAGTACAGAAGCTGGTGTGAAAAGACCACGTCCTCTCCCAGCGGGTGCTGAGCCAAGTTGTCTTGGTATTTGAGTTGCTTCATCTGTAGCCTCTTATCTCACTGGGTTAGAGTGTGCTGCACTCATGAAACCAATGTCCCAGTGTGCTCAGAGGCTGGCTAGAGTGTCCTGCTTATGAGTACAGCCTGTAACCCTGACTCATGGGGCTGATTTCCAGGCAAGTCCGTGCACTGCTGCAGCACTTCCTTGCTTTGTGTTTCAGGGATCTGTCCCATTGGCTCAACTCTATGGTCATCACCTGGAGTGTGTGTATGAGTGTCTGTTGGGAGGACACAGAGTGGCTTTCCTCCTGTTAAGAAGAGCTAGTAGCGCCCGGCGCGGTGGCTCACACCTGTAATCCCAGCACTTTGGGAGGCCGAGATGGGCGGATCACAAGGTCAGGAGATCAAGACCATCCTGGCTACCAGGTGAAACCCCGTCTCTACTAAAAATACAAAAAATTAGACGGGCGTGTTGGCGGCGCCTGTATGGCATGAACCCAGGAGGCAGAGCTTGCAGTGAGCCGAGATTGCACCACTGCACTCCAGCCTGGGTGACAGAGCAGCCTGGATGACAGAGGGAGACTCCGTCTCAAGAAAAATAAAAAAAGAAGAGTAGTCCTACCCCTCACCATAAAAAAAGTACAAAAACCCAATTAGAGTCATGGGCAAAGAACTGGGGTAGACATTTCTCCAAAGAAGATATACACATGGCTAATAGAAATGTGAAAAGATGCTTGCTATCACTAATCATTGGGGAAATGCAAATAACGCAAATGAAAACCATGATGAGATACCAGTTTGCACCAATTAGGATGCCTGTTATAAAAAAAACAAAAAACAGAAAATAATAACAAGTGTTGATGAGGATGTGGGAAAGTTAAAATTCTTCTGCGTCGCCAGCAGGAAGGTGAAGTGATGCAGTCATTATGGAAAACAGTATGGATGCTTCTCAAAAAAGTAAACATAGAATTACTATCCAATCCAGTTATTCCATTTCTAGGTATATGCCAAAAAGAATCAAAAGAAGATCCTTGAACAGGTATTTGTGTCCCTGCGTTCATAGCAGCATTAGCCACAATATCCAAAAGGTAGAAACCACCCAAATGTTGGTTGATGGAGGAATTGGATAAATACAAAGTGATATATAGGCATACAATGGAGTATTTTCGGCCTTAAAAGGAATGAAATTCTGATAATGCTACAACATCATTGAGGACATCATGCTAAGTGAAAAAAGCCAGACACAACAGGACAAATAGTGTATGATTCCACTTAAAAGATATACCCAGAGTAGCCAAATTCATAGAGGCAGAGAGTAGAATAGTGACTACCCAGGGCTGGAGGGAGAGGGGAATGGAGATTTAGTGTTTCATGGGCACAAAGGATCAGTTTGGAAAGGTGAATACATTCTGGAGATGGATGGTGGTCATGGTTGTACCACAATGTGAATGGACTTAATTCCACTGAACTGTACACTTGAAAATGATTAAAATGGTGAATTTTGTCATATATTTTACCACAATACAAATAGAGAATGGTTATTGATAATACCTGCCATTCGTTGAATATAGTATTCCCTAGACAAAGCATTTTATGGGCATTAGTTCCTCAAGGCACTCATTGTTACTAGCCTTGTTTTAAGGATATGAAAACTGAGGCTTAGAAAGGCTCAATCATTTGTTCAGGATCACATGGCTAACAGTGAGCAGTGAGGTTTGAGCCCAGCTTTGACTGGCCCTAGGGTCTCAGCTGCAACACACCTGTAGAGCCTCTTGGCTTCATCCTTGCATCTGGGACAATGCCTGGATCATAGTAGGCACGTGTCTACCTCCGATCACATCTGGAGTGAGGTACAGACCCTGACAAATCACTAGAGCTCACCAGAGGGTGGCTGCATCAACCCTGTTTCTAGAGGAGACACTCACTGATGTCAAAGTTGAAAACATGTCTCGGTGCAGTGGCTCATACCTGGAATCCCAGCACTCCGGGAGGCCAAGGTGGGAGGATCACTTGAGTGCGGGAGTTCGAGACCAGCCTGGGCAACATTGCAAGACCCAATCTCTACTAAAAATTAAAAAAAACGTAGCCAGGTGTGGTGGTGTATGCCTGTGGCCCCAGCTACTCAGGAGGCTAAGGTGAGGGTCGCTTGAGCCTGGGAGGCCAAGGCTGCAGTGAGCTATAATCGCAACACTCCAGCCTGGGCAATGGAGCAAGGCACTGTCTCAAAAAAAAAAAAAAAAAAAAAAAGTTGAAAACATGACTCAGGCAAATATAGGGAACATGAGGCTGGGGCCAGGACTAGGTGAGGCAAGGGAGTAGGAAACCAGCAGGATGGCAACATCGGTCCCAGGAGTGTATGACAGACTCACGTAGATGTAACCATTGAAAGAGGGAGTACTGAAAGTGGTTTTGCTAAATCAAATTCAAAACTGGTTTATGTCCTATATATAGGACAATGAAACCATAACCTTTGGGGCTATCTTTTTTTTTTTTTTTTTTCTTTTGAGACGGAGTTGCACTTTTGTTGCCCAGGCTGAAGTGCAGTGGCGCGATCTCGGCTCACTGCAGCCTCTGCTTCCCTGGCTCAAGCAATTGTCCTGCCTCAGCCTCCTGAGTAGCTAGGATTACAGGTGCCTGCCGCCACGCCCGGCTAATTTTTTTTGTATTTTTAGTAGAGACGGGGTTTCGCAATGTTGGCCAGGCTTGTCTGGAACTCCTGGCCTCGGGTGATCCGCCTGCCTCAGCCTCCCAAAGTGGCTTACAGGCATGAGCCACCGTGCTCAGCCCGGGGCTATCTTTTCTATCAGACAGGAATTGTTTGCATCTCTACCAGACAAACATTTGCAACTTAGCAATTTCCTTTAAGTTAGCATCTAGAATCTGGGCCTTAATCAGTAATAAGTACTAAGTCAAAGTGCCCATCCCTTCACATTGATGGACCCTCGGGTATTGCCCAGATCCCCTCTCTGGGGTTCAGCCCTGTCCCCCAGCTGCTGGGAGTATCAGCTGCTGATATGGGTAGATGGCTTACAGCTCTGTTCTTACCTGGAAACCACCTGAGATGGAAGGAAACTTCCTCCCCCACGTGTATACCTTCCCTCCCTTACTTCTGGTTGGTATTGAACAGGTGATACAAAGTCTGGTGCTCTTGCCTTAATTTGCAACAACACCGATGGCTACCTGGGCTCCAGAGCTTTCCATGGGACAGGCTGAGGCCTCAGGGGCAGCCTCGCTGCAGGTGAGCTTCTCCCTCACCCATGCCTCCCTTTCCACAAGAGTTCCTCCCCGGAGCAGTCCCAGTACACCCTGGTCTTGCACCTGCCTGTCTCAGAGTCTGTATCAAGGGAACCCAATCTAACACAGGACTTATCACACAATGCTAGGATGGCTTTGCGAAAAGGGCATGAAGGCGTCTTTTTGCCTCATTTCTGAGTTTTTAGATACTTTCTCTTAAGGAAGGTAGTAAAAAAATCTGTGGAATGAACAGACAGGAGTGGGTGGAGAAGGCTCGGGGGAAACCCTCCCCCACACCTGGAAAAACAACTCTGGGTCCGCTGACAGAGGCCACAATCAGCCTGCGGACCCCGCGAGGCTCTGGGAACTCGAAGGCATGGCTCCCTGGCAGAGGTGAGAAATTTGACTGGACAGCAGTTGGTGCTTAAGATCAAGTGAGTTTTTCCACCTTCAGGGAGGAGCTGGAGAAAGCACGAGAAAGCGAGAAAGCGTGCTTAAATCCTCGGGGGGTTGTTTTCAGTTGAATAAAACAGCCTGATTGAAAACAAACGGCAACGCTGAGTGCAAAGCCAGTGCCCCCCGCCTCTGCTTGGAGCCCATCATCCCCCACCCCGCTGACCCCCCAGGAGAGCCAATGCTAAGCTCACAGTGAGTAGGTGAATTGGAAGAATCCAGGTTCTGCTCTGCCTCTTCCTTTCAGAGACAAAAATAAGGTTCTGGAAGGTGCAACTTAAAATAGACCTTTCATAAAAGATTCATTCCTGAACAAGAATGTCACAAAAGCATGAAACGTGAAATAGGCTGCAATCTGAATTCCATTTGAAGTCTTTGGTGGCAATTATTTTAAAAATTCCCCCACAAAAGTGCTTTTCAATCACAGGACAGCAAGTAAGAGAGATCAGGGCCAGATAATTTCTTCAATGGGGGAAAAACCAGTTTCAAGTTTTAGGTACTGATTTAAGGCGTTTTGGAGAATACGCATGAGTATTAAATGGATTTAGTTTGTTTTTTTTAAAAAAAGCCTAGAGCCATTGCAGAAAAATGCCTGAAAAGCAGAGGCTCAAACGAGATGTAAATTACCTCCAAGAACAGCCTAATAAGCCATTACTAACCACCGAGTCACTCCCTGTGAACAATGTGTGCACTAAGGATTGAGAGCTATTGTATCCTCAGAACCTCTTGGGAGGTTGGGGTTGGAGTGATCGTGGTCCTGTCAGTAGATCTGTCTGCATTTGGGGACTAACTCCAGAGCTCGCTCTTTGATAGGAGATCCTGGGGATCCCCTCTGGAAATAGACTTGCTTTCTATCAACACTGTGCTCACCTGCAAACAAATCTAGGTTGACAAAAGCAGCAATTTCTGGGCAGTCTCTCTGCTCCATCTGGTGTTCCTCACCTCATTTTGTTTTGTTTGTTTGTTTTTTCCTCCGCAGATCATTTTACCTCACTCACTAGCAAGGGGGAGGCAGTGTAGGTTCTTCTCTTTCCTTTTCCTTGGGTGCTTGGCATGGTGTCAATAGCGTAAGTTAAAATTCTAGGCTCATAACAGCTTTCTACAGAAGGTTCTCAATCTCCTTCCTTGCCTCTGTAGGGTCTGCTTGGGGTTTCATTCCACCCGGTGTCCTCACCCCAGGTCAGTTTCCAGGGGTGAATTTCAGATCTATATGATTTCCCATAGGTTCCAGTTCTCCCCCTCTAGAAGAAAGGTCTGGAGTGGTAAATTTGAGGTAGGCTGGGTACAGTGGCTCACGCCTGTAATCCCAGCATTTTGGGAGGCCGAGGTGGGTGGATCACTTGAGGTCAGGAGTTCGAGTCTAGTCTGCCCAACATGGCGAAACCCCATCTCTACTAAAAATACAAAAAATTAGCCGGGCATTGTGGGGTGTGCCTGTAGTCCCAGCCACTTGGGAGGCTGAGGCAGGAGAATTGCTTGAACCTAGGAGGCAGAGGTTGCAGTGAGCTGAGATTGCACCACTGCACTCCAGCTTGGGTGACAGAATGAGACTCTGTCTCAAAAAGAGAAAACTGGCTTTGTCTTATATGTGGCCCCTCTCCACACCCCTCCAGGCCAGAGAAAATAAAACAAAACCCCAAATGCTTGAAGTGGTTATGGCACTCAATTCCCAACAACCACTGGGTTTTCCTTCTGATTCTTCATGACTGATAACGTTAATTGCGCCTCTCATCCACAGGTGTGCTTTCTGGAGGGTTTGGAAGGAATGGCGTGAATGCTGGCAAGTCACTGGGGTTTGGTTCCAGCAACTCTTTTTAAGGTGAAAAGAGAACCAGTGTTAGGGTGGCCCCCAAGAAGAGATAGAGCCTAAGAGTGCAGGTGGCCCTGGGACAGGTGGGGTGGGTGGGGTTGTGCCGGCAGTGGGGCTGGGGCAGCAGCTTTTCAGGGACAGGAACTGGGCTCAGCTAGAGGATGGCAAGGCCAGTGCCAAGGAGTAGAGAGGAGCCTGGCAAGGCATTCATATCCCCATGAAAGCCAGAGGGACCAAGTTTGCCTTGAATGGAGCTGGGCACCGCAGGGCAGAGGACGCTCAGTTTCCACTTCATGTCTCCTTCTGGGAATAAGGTTTCTGACAATAAAGGACTGCCCTCGCAGTGGGGCTGCACTCCAGACAGGAGTCCTCATAGAATCTCAAACTCTCAGGGAGGGTGATCAACTTATCCTGGTTGGGCCAGCACATTCTGGGTTTTAGCACTGAAAGTCCCACCTCCCTGAAACCCCCTCAGTCCTGGTGAGCCACTTGCTCACCCTATGATCAGGTGTCCCCACCCCACTCCCCACCCCAGGATGGAGCTGCAGAAGCAGGTGTGTCACAGAGCAGAATTATAGGAGCCCAAACTTACCTTTGCAACATCTAGCGCAGGTGGATTTGGGCATTTTATCACAGAACCCAGCTGTGCCCTCATTTATAAGTGAGAGAGGGAAGAGAAAGAAAAATCCCATGTTGGTCTTTGGAATCCAGTGCCAAGTTTCTAGTCTTAAACACACACACAGTGTCCATGCAGTGTAGGTGCATTTTTTAAATTTCAAACACTTGTCAGGCAAGGTTGGGTGGTAAAAACAATACCTCTTCATTAGTCCCTGAGCACCTACTGTATGCCAGCCACTGTTGCAGGTGCCTGTCATACAGGAACATATTTAATTATCAAAACAGTTTCATGAGATGAATAAGATTTTCTCAGTTTTCAGCTGAGAAACTCAGAGAAGTGAAGACATTTGCCCTGGTAGCAAGTGGCAGAGCCACAAATAGAGGCAAAAGCAAAAAATAGAGGTGGAGGTGCTGTACAGACACAGAGAAGCGCATGGAATGATTGCTATGTAGGGTGAGTGGGGCGCTCCTGCTGGCACATGGGCTGGGTGGGGGTAGTGGGGTACAATCATTTCATTTATTTAACAAATACTCATATAGTGCTTAACTTGTTAGGTACTGTCCTAAGAGGGTAAACCATTATAAACTCATTTCATTCCCATAATCAGCATTCATGTAGACAATCTTTCATGCCGTGAACAAGGGCTTCTCAACTGAAGGCAATTTTGCACCCCAGGGGACATGTGACAAAGTCTGGAGACAGTTTTGGATTGTCACAAATGTGTGGGAGAGTGGGGGAGGTGGTACTGGCCTCTCTGGGCAGAGGGCAGGGACACTGCTAAACATTCTTCAGTGCACAGGACAGCTCCCACAACAAAGTGGGATCCAGCCCAAAAGTCAGTAGCGCCGGGGTTGGGAAAATGTGTTGTAACTAATGGGAATGACTGGGGCTCTGGGAGGTGCAACCTGAAAACGGTCAGTGTCCATGGCCCCTTCTCTTCTCCAAAATAAACCTGGAGTGGTTTTTCTATTGGTTTACTTCTTGCTGTCTTTTCTAGGGTTTGCCCCAGAGTTTAAGATCGACTTTTTAGTTGCAGTGCAAGCAGCTGTGGTTCTCTGGCAATGCCACCCGGCTTTGTTCTGGTTTGTTAAGACAGTGAGCTGGATTTTACAGTTATTGCCCTTGAAAGCCCCATAAATGGCATTCGCAGCCATTAGTGGGGCTGGGGGTTGCCAGATCGGTAAGTTTAACTTTGTAGGATGACTAACACTCCAATGCCTTCTAGGGTTCATCCAGCTGTTCAGTTGCCCAAGCCTTTGCCAGGTTGCAGAAAAGTTGGCCGCGGACAAAAATCAGAGTTCAAACAGGTGCGAGGTGGAGCCTGAGCAGCACCACTGAGCTTGTGTTGGCTGGCTCCTCACAGCAGGCTCGCATCTGCTCTGAGTGGGGCAGGCAGGCCGCTTGGGGACCCCAGTCTCCATCCTTTCCTTCATCATGGACTGTTATTTTTAACTCCAGGGGATCTGAACTAGCTGATGTTGAAACTGAAACTTTCTCCTTAGGGAAGCTTAGCTGCCTAGGCCTGGAAGGGGTTTCAGGGGTCATGCCATCTCATCTCGCTGCCCAGCAGGATTCTCCCTAAGCAGGATCGGTTACATCATTTGCTGTGCCTAGCACAAAATGAAAACGTGGGGCCCCATGTTGAAAAATTATTAAGAATTTCAAGATGGCATTTCAAGAGCACTTTTTCATGCTCTGAAGTATCAGAGCATGAAACCAAGCACATGGCCCTCTGAGTGTGAGGCCGTGTGTGACTGTACAGGTTGACACTCATGAAGCCAGCCTTAATGCCATGTTACCCTGTGGTCCCTGACAGTACGTACAGGCTTGCCCAGGATGGGCTTGGTTTATTCCTGTTATGCCAATGTAATTATTGGGTGCCCCTTCCACTCTCAACACTGTCCTGGTTTAGACAACAAATTATATTGTGTGGTAACCTTATAATTACATGACAACTTTTTAGGTAATTTCCTCTCATCCTATCTATGTTGTAATGTCACACAATGTCCAGCCATTGCATCATTTTATGTAGGGGACCAAGTGATAATGACCCTTTTTTTTTTTTTTTTTGCCATCATGGTTTACTGAACACAGGTGCATGCGCTAACTCACTTCTACTCACAGTGATATCAGAACAGGGGAGTATATATTTGCAGCTGAAGTAAGTGCAGCTTAGAGAGGGTAAATGGTGTCAAGTGGCTGGTGAGTAGCAGATCTAGGACCTAAGCCACCGTAGTATACGATTTCCCGCTGGAGTGATCAGTGGCCCCAGTTTGCCTGGGAATGAGGTTTTTTGGGCATGGGACTTTTTAGTTTTAAAACTGGATAAGTCTTGGGCAAGCTTGGACAAACTAGTTACCTGATTCCAAGTCCACCCCATCTTGCAGCTTTCATGAATCATTTTGAATAACTTTATTTAAACATTTTATGAGAATTCTAAGGTTGGACTTCCCTTTAGTATTCAGAGGATTCTGTCGTGACTGGTGGGTGGAGTATAAAGGCAAGATGTTCAAGTCCACAATGATTCCTAGAAAATGTTTTACTGTATACCCTCCTGCACTTTTGACTCTGTGTGTGTGTGTGTGTTGTGTATGCCCATAAAACGCATTTTTGGAATCCTGCTTGGTAATAGTTTTTCATTTATAGCCGAGGTCAGTAAACATTACCATTAAAGAACCAGATAGTAAATATTTTTTGCTTTGCAGGCCATAAGGCCTCTGTTGCAACTTCTCAACCTTGCTGCTATAGTACAAAACCAATATGAAGAGAAATGGACATGTCTGTGTTCCAATACAATTTTATTAAATGTAAATTTTATTAAATATGTGGCAGGCCAGATTTGCCTGGCAACCCATAGTTTGCCAGTCCTTGGTCTGTAGCATAGACACCTTTCTGTGCCAACTGTTACAGGATAATTTTCAAAAAGTAAAATTGTGACTGTCAAGCAGATATAAAATGGACGTGTCAAAGATTTTATTCAGCTCATTAATTAACTAGGAATCTCAGTAATATGTTACAACCTGTTCAAAGGAGAATCTGAAGAACAGACATATGTATAGTGTTTTAGTCTGTTTGTGTTGTTATAAAAAAAACCTGAGGCTGGTTAATTTTTTTTTTTTTTTTTTGAGACAGAGTTTCACTCTTGTTGCCCAGGCAATGGCGCGATCTCAGCTCACCACAACCTCCACCTCCTAGGTTCAATAGATTCTCCTGCCTCAGCCTCCCAAGTAGCTGGGATTATAGGCATGCGCTACCATGCCCAACTAATTTTGTATTTTTAGTAGCGACAGGGTTTCTCCATGTTGGTCAGGCTGGTCTCGAACTCCTGACCTCAGGCGATCTGCCCACTTCGGCCTCCCAAAGTGCTGGGATGGCAGGCATGAGCCACTGCGCCTGGCCTGAGGCTGGTTAATTTATAAAGAACAGAAATTTACTTTCTCTCAGTTTTAGAGGCTGGGGAGTCCAAGATGAAGGCTGGTGAGGGCCTGGTTTCTGTTTCTATGATGGCACCACGTTGCTGTATCCTCTGGAGGGAAGGAACACTGTATCCTCACGTGGGGAAGGTGGAGGGCAAGACAAGTGACTGCTGTACAAAGCTTCTTTTATGAGGGTCTTAATTTCATTCACGAGGGAGAGACCCTCAAGACCTAATCACCTCTTACAGGCTCCTACCTGTTAATGCTAGCATACGTGCCATTAATTTTTAACACCTGAATTTTGGAGGCGACACATTGAAACTGTAGCCTGTAGGTCATCAGAAATATCCAAAATGATTTGTTAACAGATGCAAAACGGGTTACTATCTCCATGGCCGTAAAATGTTACATTTGGAATCATATTTTCTGCAGGGTGGACAACAATCAGCAACAATTAGGGCAAAATTTATTTGTATTTCTATGAATAAGATTGATTTGAATGACTGCCTTTTATTTTTTTTTTTCAACTTGGAGAGTTGCAAAATAGCCTCATTAAAGACAATGCAAGGTGGAGACACCTATAGAGTCAGATTACCTCAAAGGGCCCACTAGATGCCACACAGCATTCCATGCAAATGACATTCCATACCCCTTTGCTCATTTCAAAATCTTTCGTTATTATCTCTGACACAACAGTAAAATTTTACCACATAATTTTTTAATGGCTATGTGGTACTCCGTTGTACTGAACTACTCTATTTCTCAATATTTAAACAAAGCTACCATGAGCATACACATGGATACAGACATATCTGAGCACATTCCACATCCCCCCTCCCCACCAAATCCCTAGAACTGTAATTGCTGGGTTTAAGGATATATTGACTTTTAAGGCATTAAATACACATTGCTCGGCTGCTCACTCAGTAGCCGTGTTTGAAAGAGTGTCCATTTTCCCACATCTTTGCCAAAACTGAGAGACAGAGTCTTTCCATTCTTTTTCATTTTAGCTAATTTGAAAGGGGGAAAAAACTGTCTTTTTTTTTTTTTTTTTTGAGATGGAGTATCGCCCTGTCACCAGGCTGGAGTGCAATGGCACAATCTCTGCTCACTGCAATCTCTGCCTCCCAGGTTCAAGTGATTCTCCTGCCTTAGCCGGAGTAGCTGGGACTACAGGCGCGTGTCACCACGCCCAGCTAATTTTTGTATTTTTAGTAGAGATGGGGTTTCACCATATTGGCTAGACTGGCCTTGATCTCTTGACCTCGTGATCCACCCGCCTTGGCCTCCCAAAGTGCTTGGATTATAGGCATGAGCCACCGTGCCCAGCCTGGAAAAAACTGTCTTGTTAAAAAAAACTTTTTTTTAAAATCAATGGCTTTCTCTCTCTACACTCTCTGCATGGTGTCATATGGGCCCATAACTCCCAATCCACCCAAGTGGGGAGACATCTCCATTTAGATGTCCAATGGATATCTCAACTCAACCAGTCCTAAATGGAACTCTGCATATCTCCCCAAGGAGCACCCTCCTAAGCATGGTGCCCATCAGCCCTTACCCATCTCATGCCATGGCATTGACATCCATCCAGTTCTTAGCTAGGAACATGCCAGCCATTCTTGATCTATTCTCCTTCTTTCCAGTTTGTTTCAACATTTCAGCAAGATGGGTCCACTCCTCTTCCAAGGTACGTTCAATAGATCTCCATTTTTTCATCTCCAAAATGAGGACGATAATAACAGTAAGCAGGTCATAAGCCTGCCCACTTCTCTGCTCCCCAGGGCCACCATTTGCAGTGGTGGAAGCCACTGTCCTCTCTCATCAGTCCCCTTATGTGGTCTCCTCATTTCTATTTTTGCCCCTTCACAACCCTGACACGAGAGTGACTTCAAGTAAGTCAGATGACATCATTTATTCACCTCTGATGTCTTCTCAAGTTCCTTCCCATTTACACCCTCTGGTTCCTGCTAGCTTCAGGACTTCACCTTAGACCCCTCCTCATTGAACCCTACTGTACCCACATGAGCCGTTTGCTGCCCCTCTGTGTGCCTAAATGGATTTCCATCTTGGAGAGTGTCTTAGTTTGGATTGCTATAATGAAAATGCCATAGACTGAATATCTTAAACAATAAACATTTATTTCTCACCATTCTGGAGGCTGGGGAGTCCAAGACCAAGGCATTGGCAGATGTGGTGTCTGGTGAGCATTTTCCTCCTTGTGTGTAGACAGCCACCTTCTTGTATCCTCACACAGCCAAGAAAGAAATCAGCTCTTGCGTGTCTCTTCTTACAAGGACACTAGGTCCCATTCATAAGGGATCTACCCTCATGACCTAACTATCTCTCAAAGGCCCCACCTCCAAATACAATTACATAGGGGATTAGGTCTCAACATAGAATCCTGGGGGGACACAACCTTCAGCTCACAGCAGAGACTATGTTTGCTGTTCGCCCTGACTGGGATGCACTTTTACTATCTCTTCATGTAACTGGCTACTGCTTATCATCTTATTCTATCTCCAACAGCAGCTTCTTCTGCCAGATCGTCTCTGAACACATGCTCATTGCCCCCTACCCGATTACTCTCCCCTACTAAATCCTGACTCATTTCCTTCACAGCATTTTTTTTTTTTTTTTTTTTTTTA
>NW_026652335.1:227273-334741 GCF_009828535.3 Hylobates moloch
TTTTGAGACGGAGTCTTGCTCTGTCGCCCAGGCTGGAGTGCAGTGGCGCGATCTCGGCTAACTGCAACCTCCGCCTCCCGGGTTCACGCCATTCTCCTGCCTCAGCCTCTCCGAGTAGCTGGGACTACAGGCGCCCGCCACCACGCCCGGCTAATTTTTTTTGTATTTTTGGTAGAGACGGGGTTTCACCGTGGTCTCGATCTCCTGACCTCGTGATCCGCCCGCCTCGGCCTCCCAAAGTGCTGGGATTACAAGCGTGAGCCACCGCGCCCGGCCCCTTCACAGCATTTTTAAAATGTTGTATTTATTTTCTTTGCTTGCCTGTAGGACACCTGTCTTTCCCAAGTAGAATGTGAACTTCCCAAGAGCAGGGTGTCTTGGCTGTTTTGATTGTGGCTTTATTCCCGATGGTTATAGTGCTGAGCCCAAAGAAAAGACTCAACAACTGTTTGTGGATGGAATGGATGGATGGATGAACTAAGTAAAACCTCTCTTCTGCCCCACCTTTGGTATCTTAGTCTTATCTTCTCCCGCTTCTTTCCGTCTTTGTTCAGTCAGTCAGTAATAGTTGTTGAGTGTCTGTGGCAGACAGAGTTGAGGCTCAGGATATAGCAATGACCAAAATAGACAAAACCCTGCTTCTGTGGCATTTATGTTATGGTGCTCCATTTGCTTCTGCATATTCTTGTTGATCTTTCTGGGAATCTTTTGCATTGGGCAACATTGTCCTCGTCCTTCTTTGCCCTCTGTGTCTCTACTTGTTTTCTCTCCTGCCCTGCTCTTTGCCTACTCCTTTGTCCCAGAGGCAGGCACCTCTATCCTCGTGTCCTTTTGACACCCAGACCCTCCTCTCTGCTGTTTCCTTCTCATACCCATAATTCATTTCAAGCATCTGGCTGCATTTTCCCTGAACTGTTTTCATTCCAAGCACTCCCTGAAATTCAGCATCCGTATTGCCCTGGTTTCTTCCAGAGCCTCTTTTCTATCCCTTCTGCTTTCAAAACCCAAGGTAACTAGCCAGGCGCTGTGGCTCACGCCTATAATCCTAGCACTTTGGGAGGCCGAGGAGGGCAGATTGTCTAAGCTCAGGAGTTTGAGACCAGCCTGGGCAACATGGTGAAACCCTGTCTCTACTAAAAAAAAAAATACAAAAATTAGTCAGGTATGGTGGCATGCATCTGTAGTCCCAGCTACTTGGGAGGCTGAGGCATGAGAATTGCTTGAACCCAGGAGGTGAGGTTGCAGTGAGCCGAGATTGAGCTACTGCACTCCAGCCTGGGCAACAGAGTGAGACTCTTGTCTCAAAAAAAAAGTAACTTCTTGGGAAGCTCTTACCATCTAACTTGTTGAATTTTCTCTTTCCCTCTGGGTTGGCCAACTAGGCTTGCCTCCTGTACGCTTAGGCATGACTGTGGCCACTTGGCGGCAATAGCCTCTCTCTCCTCAGAAATCATGTAGAACTGGCCTGTAGTTTAGACAGGATGCCATTTGCTTGAGCCAGTAAGCTTTCTTACCTGAACATTGTACTCAGTTTCCCAAACTGCAACTTTAGTACATTTGTGGCTTTCCTGGTGTCAGAAAAAGGAAAGGTGAAATTGTATTTTCCAAACCCCAAATGAAGAAACGTAGGCTGATAAAAATTGTTTTCCTGAATTGCAAGGGTTTTTTTCCCACCAAAATGTATTACACTGGTATACAAATTAGGACATGAATGATGTATTTTCTATTACGTTTTATTGTACATACAAGGAATCACTTTTATTTAAAAATAGGAATAGCACATAAAACCTGGGCTGTTTTGAAAAATCTGAGAAGAGGAATCACCCTAGAGGATAGACTAGTCTTTCTGTGAAAGGTAGAGCCAAATGGCTAAAGTTTGGGAAAGAAAGACATTAAGATTCCATCTTGTAGGAAGGTCCCTTTGGCCCCCATATTAGTTATCTATCGGTGCATGACAATATTATCACAAATATGGCAGCTTAAAACAACAGGCATTCTTTTTTTTTTTTTTTTTTGAGACGGAGTCTCGCTCTGTCACCCAGGCTGGAGTGCAGTGGCGCAATCTCGGCTCACTGCAAGCTCTGCCTCCCGGGTTCACGCCATTCTCCTGCCTCAGCCTCTCCGAGTAGCTGGGACTACAGGCGCGTGCCCGCCACCACGCCCGGCTAATTTTTTTGTATTTTTAGTAGAGACGGGGTTTCACCGTGGTCTCGATCTCCTGACCTCGTGATCCGCCCACCTCGGCCTCCCAAAGTGCTGGGATTACAAGCGTGAGCCACCACGCCCGGCCGCATTCTTTAAGTTTCTGTGGGTCAAGAGTTTGAGCACAGTTTATCTGGGTTCTCTGCTTAGGGTCTCACAAGGCTACAATAGAGGTGTCATCTGGGGCTGCAGTCTCCTCTGAGGCTCAACTGGGGAAGGATCTGCTTATAGGCTCATGTGTTTCTTGGCAGCATTCAGTTCCTTGCAGGCTGCTGAATTAAAGCCTTCAGTTGTTTTGTTTTGTTTTTGTTAGCTGTTGGCTGGAGGCTTCCCTCAGCTCTTTGTGATGTGGCCTTCTCTGGATGGTAGCTCACAACTGGCAGCAGGCTTCTTTAAAGCTAGCAAAGAAGAGGAAGTCTCTTCACAAGACGGGCGTTGTAAACTTAGTCACATACACATGGTCATGCACATCTCTTCACCTTTGCCACATTCTGTAGACCAGAGGTGATTAACAGGTTCTGCCCACACTCAAGGGGAAGGGACCCACAAGGGCATAGATACAAACAGGTAGGGCTCACAGAACCCCCTTAAAATCTGTCCATCCCTAACCCTCACCCCCAAGCTGAATTTCACACTCTTTCTTTATACTCTATGCCCCAGGTATCCTTGGCCATAGCATCTTCATACTTTATTGTAAGGGTGCTGTCCTTGCTGGTCTAGACTGTGGTTCTCTGAGGTCAGGCACAGTCTCCGCCCCCTCCCCTCGGTCATTTCATTGCCTAGAAAAGAATCTGGCACCTGTTAGGAACTGCGTAAGTTCCTTCTGCAGTTAGGAATGTTAGGAACTCAAATGTTAGGAACTGCATACATGTTTGTAGAAAGAAGAAACCTGCTATCTCAAGCTCAGTAGCCAGGAATCTTTCTTACTTCCTCCCCTCCTGCCAAAGTTGCTTCTCTTTTCTCACCTCTATGACATAACTGAGTGCCTTCCTTGTGCTGGGCACACAATCTTGTTGACTCTCCCTCTCTCACATCTTACAGCACCCCAGCTATAAGATATCACGCTTGGAAAAGAACAAACACCTTTTCCATTGAAGGCTCCTATCACTAAGTGGCCCTCGCACAGTTATGTTAATATTTATGCTCAGAACTCAGTGCCTGCTTCAAAGCCCATGGGCTTGTCTGTAGGTGCTTGGGCCTCTCTGAGACAGCCAGAAATGTGGGCAGTGGTGACTTCATGTAAGGTTAGAAGCAGCAAGGCACTGTGGTTTAGAACTCTGGCCTTGAATAAGATAAATCTGGGCTTCTGTCCTGGCTCTGCCTCCTCCTGACTGTGAACCCTTAGATGTGTACCCTTCACCTCAATAGATCGCCATTTTTTCATTTCCAAAATGAAGACCATAAGCAGATCATAAGCTGTTGTTTGAATCACCTAAGATAGCCCAATGTAAATTCTTTAGCACAATGTCAAACTAGAGGGGATCCTCAATAAACATGGACTCTTGCTTTTGTCACCAACCAGGATGCCTGCTAATTAACAACAGCTCCTTTCAGTGGTCTCTATCAGGGAGGCTGGGTCTCTTTCCTACCCCCACCCTCATTCTCATCTTACAGAATACAGTGCTCCAAAGGGCTGGGAGGACCGGCCTTTGCTCACACTCCCTAGTTCTTCCCTATAGTGACTCTGTTTTGGGTTGAGGGGACATTGACTGTTGCTCCGAGTCTAAAGCACATATCCAGAGTGCTGCCTGCATACCTTACATGACTTGAACTTTCCAGGATGCTGGTATTTCACTTCTTAGCATTAATTTTTTAAAATGTAAAATTCTATTAAATTTTAAGATAGGCATTTTTACTAATTCCCATTGCCCCATCTGAATTATTGAAAAGTATAAATTAGGGTACATTTGGGAAAGTTTTACTTCCAAAAGCATTTAGTAAAGCAGTCCAGGTTAAGAAGTGTTGTCAAGTAGAAATTCTGCAGACCTATCTCAATGAATGGATGAGTGTCTTTTTCTATAATCCTATCACTTGGACTGTAGACAGGTCCTGCCAAAATGCTGAAAAGTTTGTTCCCTCGAGTAGATTAAACATTTCTCTTTAATTTTATTTTATTGTCTTGGTTTAGCTCATTCTTTCTTCATAAGCAAGATATTTCAGCCCAGTCCCTACTGATCTTGCCATGAATTCCAGATCAAAAGATTGGAAAACCAGACAACTGGGCTGCTCTGGTCCACTCACCAGAGCCTTTAAGCTCCATGGTCCTGGCACTGCTCAGCAGCCTCTCCTATTCCCCTCTGGTGCTGCTCAGAATCTTTACCACTGTCTCAGAGCTAGCCTGGTCACCCCATGCTTGTCCCCTCACTTTTGGCAAACACTTCTGCCCCCTAATTCTTTGAGAAAATCCAGCTTATCAGGCTGACCTCTCTCGATATCTTGCCTTCACACGGCCACATTTATCTAAATCTTGATGCTCCCTTCTCTTCTTTCCTCCAGCCTCAGAAGAGGAGGTGCATCCTGCCTTCTAAACTCAGAATCAATCCTCTCCCCACCTGCTGAGGGTCCTTAGGCACCCTGTAAACATGTCCAAGCCTTTTACTCTCTTAAAATAACAACAGCCCAAACCTCTAAGCCTTAAACCCTCTCTCCATCCTGTGGCCCTATCTCTCTCTGTCCCTTCCCTGCCAAGCTTCCTGAAAGAGTTTCCTCAGACACAAGGCCATGTCATCACCTACCATCTTCCTATCCATCAACTGCGTGCTGGCTGCCGGTCCCACCATTTCCCTGACATGCTTGCCAGCAAAGCTAGGGACTTCTTTATTGCAAAATCCAGTGAGCACTGTTTAGTCCTTATCTGACCAATTTTCCTGCAGGCTTTGACTATTACCCTCTCCTTGGGAAGCTTTCCCTTCTTGGGCTCCTAGGTCACCCCTCTCTCCAGGTTTTCTTCATACCCCTTTATTTGTCTTCTGGGACTTTATACTTGGCCTGTTTCTTGTTCTATAAACTCTCCCCTGAGTGATACATTCAATCTAGTGCTCTAGTCACCACTCACATTCGTGGCTGTGGACATCCCGGGATAACTCCCAGCTGTCTTTCCAGCCCAGGTTGGAAGCCCCACTCCTCTGTATTCCACAGCCCACTGGCCTTGGCCCATTTCTTTCCTGTGGGCACCACAATCTCAAAACATCACAAAATATCTCATATGTTCCTCTCTCGTGCCCTCCACCCCTCTCACAAAAGCGTCACTTGTGCCAGGACCGTGGTGGCCACCTCTGACTCTCCACTCTCCTGCTCCCCCATAGCAGCCCTCCTGGCCTTGTCTGAACTTGCCCTGGAATCCCTCTCCAACCTGAGTATTTCTCCCCATGGCCCCAGCACTGCTTAGCTTCAGTGGCCATTAGTTTTCACCTGGGTAACTTGGACAGCTTCCTAACAGCTCTCTCCACCTGCACACGTGCCCACGTCCAACCCACCTACTGCACTGCATCTGGAAGGAACCCAAAACAAAAAAAGCCTCTGTCCTCTTTGGAGCTACCGATGGCCTTCAGGTGTCAGTCAGGCCATCTCCTTTGTGCCCATTTAAGCATTGCCAGAATCACCAGCCTCATCTCCCTGACCCCCTGTTCCTACTCTCCACTTCGGTTCACACGAACCTTCTTTCCCACGTCCAACCCTGCTACCTGACAGACCCCCACCTTCTCCCTCTTCCTGCAGCCTTCCCAGTCTGGGCAGGTATATTTCTCCCAGCTCTCTGAGCTGCCCGGGCACTTCTTAACCATTGCCTTCATCACATGGCTTTGTTAAGAGTCCTTCTCTTCCACTTCCCAAGAATGTGTATCCCTGGAGGACAGGGACTCACTGTGTCTGGGTAATCCCAGGGCTTGGCCCAGGGCCTGGCATCTAGTAGACAGGCCAGCCAAACAAAGAAATAAAGGCTGTTGTTTCCTTGTTCCATTTTAGGAAGGTTTACAATTATTTTTTAAATTTTATCTTAAGTTCGGAGATACATGTGCAGAATGCGCAGGTTTGTTACATGGGTATACATGTGCCATGGTGGTTTGCTGCACCTATCAAGTCGTCATCTAGGTTTTATCCCCGTATGCATTAGGTGTTTGTCCTAATGCTCTCGCTCCCTTTGCCCCGCACCTTCTGACAGGCCCCAGTGTGTGATGTTCCCCTCCCTGTGTCCATGTGTTCTCATTGTTCTCCTCCCACTTATGAGTGAGAACATGCGGTGTTTGGTTTTCTGTTTCCGTGTTAGCTTGCTGAGAATGATGGAGGAGAGCTTGCAATTTTATCCATGTGGCTTGAGTAGTACAGAATGCAAGATAACAGCATGGACCTCAAATGGCTTCTGAGCTCTTCTGTCTTGGGACAGCCTCTTGGTGGACCTCTGGCTTCCTCTGTAACCAGCGTTAGTGACAATGTTTTTGACTTCAGGTAGGTTCACATGACTAGGGGTAGGAATGAGGGAGCGGATGTCAAGTCTGGGTGTAATCACTTTTTAGTTATGTGACCCCATGCAAGTCACTCAACCTGTCTGAACTTTTCTCTCCTTTATCCATAAAATGACAATTAAAAATAGAATCAACCCTCCTATAGATATTGGGAGTCTCAGATACAAAAATAAATGTAAAAATGTGTTATTAACTGTCAAGCCATTGGTTAAAATTTGAGGGATGGAAGGGTGCCAGGACAGGTCTCTTTCTGAGAGACTTAATTAAAAAATGAAAAAGTTTAATGGGAAACTTCAGGTTGATATTTTGCCGTTAAGGCCGGTGTTCCCCTAAACCTTATTAGACTGTGGGCTTCTCAGCAACAGGAACTGGGGTCTTGTATCCCTTTTGTATCCCCTAGTGCTTAAGCACCCCTAGTGCTTAAGACACTGCATGGTCAAAAGTAGATGTCAATGAGTGGTTCTTATGTGGATGATATATATCCCAGGCTTGAGTGCAGTGAGTGGTGATCATGGCTCACTGCAGCCTTGACCTCCCAGGCTCAATCAATCCTCCCACCTCAGCCTCCCGAGTGGCTGGGACTACAGGTGCATGCCACTACACCCAGCTAATTTTTTAAATTTTTTGTAAAGATAGGATTTCACCATGTTGCCCAGGCTGGTCTCAAACTCCTGAGCTCAAGGGATCTGCCTGCCTCGGCCTCCCAAAGTGCTGGGATTACAGGCATGAGCCACTGTGCCCTGCCGCTGCTGGTATATTTTTATTTGTTTATTTATGTATTGTACATAAAGACTTAAAAACATCCAATTTAATACATTTTGGAAAAGCAAATGTAAAATGACTTGGGCTTTAGATTTTTAATTGACAAGGAGAAATTGTATATGCCATTGATATTTCAGGACCAGATGATAATGCTGTTACTTCTTATTTTCTTGTGAGGATAGAAAATTGCAAAAGAGAGTCACATGCAGGAGACAGAGCTGGGATGGGAAATAGTGGACCCTCATTATTTTTTGATTCCCAGCATTCATTTACCAACTCCTAATGATGCAATTCACTTTTTCTCGGGGAAACACTTGTCTTCCACTCTCAGTTCTCAGCCTGGGGATGGAGTTGACTTTGCTGCTAGTTCTAGGTACAGGCCTGGCCAATCAGAGCATCATATTCCTCTAGCCACTGGAATGGGCATATGACCCTATTAGAGCCAGCGGGTCTTGATGAGCCTAGTGCTTAGACTTTTGGGAGAAAGGCATATTCTCTTTCTGTTGGACTCAAACATGGGAGAATACAAATATGAAATTTGCCATTTTGTCACCATGTGGAGCTTGAGACAAAAGCAAATATGGAGTGAAACAGAGATACTGAGCCCTGTGACATCTTTTGAACTCCTGGATCAAACCATACCTGAAGCTAGTTAGACCTCTCTCAACTGTTCAGTTTTCTGAGTCAATTCATTTCCTTTTTTGTTTGTCAGTGTAAATTAGGTTCTCTATCATCTGAACCGAGAAACTGGGAGCTTTCTGACACTTGGAGCAATGAGACTCTTATGGGATTGTGGCCAGAGGGATTATACCACCTTACCTTCAATTCCTCCTATACCTTGCTGCTCTCCCTGGTATTGATGGACGAGCTGAATATGACAAGGTCTATGCAGATTCAGACACTGAACACCTCCAGGATGATTTAAAGGAAGAGGTGGATTTAGGAGATTCTCAGGGAACTCTGTTAACCCTGAGGTCCCCAAAGTCTACAAAAGAGCTCAAGGATTGTAACTTCATACTGCCAATAATGCTACAAAAAGTCTCATCTGGCTGTGGGTCAACTTCCAGAAAAACCTTAAACACTGGCTCCCCTTCAGTGTCAAATTATAATTCTCCTCTTTCATCTTCCCCTGCAGTTCCTTCTGTTTTTCATTTCTCTTGATTTCTTTCTTTGGGCTTTTGATCTGTTTTCTATTGTTATCATTCAGGCATCTCATGCCTGAACTTTCCAAGTCTGTGTAATCCAACCATAACAACATCTGGGATCTGTGGCCATGTATTAATGTTAGTTCCTCCTGATGCATCAGGACTGGGTGCTTTGCTGGATTATTTTATGCCTTTGTTCCACAAAGCTGATTTTCCTCCAAATCTGAGCCCCAGGATTTTCCAAGGAACTTTCCAAAGTGGGCAGGAAGTAAGGAGAGCTCTCAGGGAATTTCCTCTGTTATCTTGTCTGGTTCACTTGCCCCTACCAGTGGCTTTCACATTCCTTTGCCCCTGATGACTGGCTCCTTGGAGTCTTGCTTCCAAAACCTTGGAATATTCCCCAGCACCCAGCCTTGGGTGGTGTCTGCTAGAGCTGGCTTGAAGGACAGCTCTGTTCTTTATTGGCTGTTTGCTTGACAGCAAGTCACCTAACCTCTTTGAATCCCAGTTTCTCTGGAGTAAAGCTGGTGATTTTAAAGTATAAGATTGTGGTGAGGATCACATGGAATTTGATACAATACTTTATATAAAACTCCTGGCACAACATGGTCATAGCTACCTTTTGTTGACTTAAGAAACTTCATTAGATAGCTTGCTTCTGTTACGCCATTTGGCCCTAGGATGACCATGCATAGGAGATATTATTATTCCCATTCTGCAGAGGAGGAAACTGAGGCTGAGGATAGTCAATGTCAAAGTTGGCCTCTCTTCCCTCCCCATGCTGCCTGAGACAGAGTCATCACTTTCAGCATGGAAGCTATGATGTCTGTCCTTTCTCTCCACCGAAGTCACTGTGGCTTTTTAAACCGGGTGTCACCACCTGGTACTAGGACGTAGCAATTCTTCACTAAATCCTAAGACTGCATTGCCTACCTGTGTTCATCAAAACTGTTAGCAACGGACAAAAAGCAAATTCAAACTAGAGTCAGTGGAAACCACAAAGAAAACTGTGTTGCCTTAGGTAAGGGAAAACCCTGGGGGTAGATGTAATGCCAGCTCCACTGGCTCTGAGACTAGATGGAGCGTTCACAGGCCCTCCTCTCCCTCTTCCAGCCTTTAAAGGTGTCTCTGCCTTGCCTCTGTCCTCTCTGGGTGGTGGCAGATGCCCTTGGCAGCACCGGGCTTTCCTGATTGGTCCAGCAAAAGTCCCCAGGGGGCCTCACTTGTCCTCTTGGATCACGTGTCCTTCCCCAGGACAATCACTGTGGCCGGCCTGGGTCGTAAGTGCACCTTGACGTGCAGGAATGGAGTCATCCCCACTGAAACCACGCTGACTCAGGCAGTGCAGGCACATGTGAACGTCAAGGGCCACGTTTCCCACTGTACGATCCTGTGTTTCCTGAACTCACTTCTAAACTATGATGTTACTACGCACTCTGGTTTCATCTCAAGCAATACTATTTGTGATATCACGGGTTTGGGGATATCTATGTGTATGTAAAATTTATCTATCTATCTATCTATCCATCCATCTATCATCTATTATGTGTCCTTTCTAATATACATGAAGATAAATATATAGCTATGAAAAAATATTATAATCTCTCATCCCACCAGTATCTACATCACACTTTGGAAAACACTGATCTAATCCACCCTTGTCTTTTACAGCTGAGGAAACTCGGCACAGCAAAGCTAAGCAATTTACTCAAGGGCAAATCAAAAGTGACAGAAATGGGCTGGGTGCGGTGGCTCACGTCTGTAATCCCAGCACTTTGGGAGGCCGAGGCAGGCGGATCACGAGGTCAGGAGATCGAGACCATCCTGGCTAACACGGTGAAACCCCATCTCTACTAAAAATACAAAAAATTAGCCGGGCGTGGTGGTGGGCACCTGTAGCCCCAACTATTCGGGAGGCTGAGGCAGGAGAATGGCATGAACCCAGTGAGCCAAGATAGCGCCACTGCACTCCATCCTGGGTGACAGAGTGAGACTCCATTAAAAAAAAAAAAGGAAAGTGACAGAAATGGGACGAGAAGCCTGATTCCAGCTTTGTATGTGCTTATATTTTATTTTATTTTATTTTGAGAAGAAGTCTCTCTCTGTTGCCCAGGCTGGAGTGTAGTGGTGCAATCTTGACTCACTGCAACTTCCACCTCCTGGATTCAAGTGATTCTCCTCCTCAGCCTCCTGAGTAGCTGGGATTACAGGTGCGCGCCACCACGCCCAACTAATTTTTGTATTTTTAGTAGAGACAGGGTTTCACTATGTTGACCAGGCTGGTCTCAAACTCCTGACCTTAGATGATGATCCACCTGCCTTGGCTTCCCAAAGTGCTGGGATTACAGGCGTGAGCCACTGCTCCTGGCCCGTGCTTATTTTTAATTCCCCAAGGCAACATGGTTAGTAGCTCTGCCCCTTACCAGCTGTATGTCTTTGGGCAAGTTACTTAACTTCTCTGTATCTCTGTGTGCCCATCTGTAAAATGAGGGACAATGATAGTATCTACTTCATAGAACTGTTGTGAGGGTTAAATGAATTTGTATTTATGAGCCACTTAGGACAGTGCCTGGTACATAGTAAGCATTATATGTGTTTGTTAGATAAGCAGGACGTGACCTGGAGTCACAGCAAATGTAAGCTTGTAGTTCATATTCCAAATTCCCAGAGGAGGGAATTTGGATGGTTTCAGGTTGGCTCAGATGCCCACCCCTGAACCAACCAACTGTGGCCAGGAGGATGGGATCACATGATTGGGAAATGGCTATACCCACTGCAACCCCCAAAAAAGGATCTGCCAGGCACAGGAAAGAGGGGAGGAAAAAGTGAGAAGGTTGAAGTTACTGCTTATTCAGGCTCTGGTGGTCAGCAGTGTTCCCTGGGATCCAGCAGAGGTATGCAGAGACTCTCTACTGATCCATGCCTGACTCAAAGCCCCCTCTTCCAGGAAGTCTACTTTGATTTACTTCACCTGTTTGGAAGAATGTTCTTCTCAGTGCCATCCATAAAAGGAGAGTTCACTTGTTGTCTGACTTGTTTTCCATAGCTGGTTAAAAAGTGTATGTTCTGCTTCTCCAAACAGATCACGTGCACCTTGAACATGGGTGACTAATACTTTACTCTTTTGTCATTACTACCAGGTATCTAGGTTAGGCCCCGCCAGTGTTCAAAGTGTGAATCCCTGTAAAATGAGCAATACTTTCAGAGACCTGATCCCTTGTTTCGAACCTCAGTTTGGCCAATAGATATTAGCTGAAAAAGGCAGGGGTAAAACCATTAGAGAGATATCACTTTACACAAAATTGACGTGAATAAGAATTTTATAAATATGTTTTTAATTTCTATTAATCTTCTCAGCTTCTCTGCAGCCTAGACAGTCTGTCAAGTTAATAACACCAAACACTAAGAACTCGAAAAGTTCTAAGGGGGTCCATTTCAAGGAGCCATGAGATGAATCTTTTTTTTGTAAAAGAAATGTCCTTCCTTTGTCTGCTGTGTAAGTTTGTAAGCAAACCTGCCCAAACAGGGGTCATTTAAAAAGCAGGGACATTTCAGATGTGCCTATATGACCAACGTTAACAGCTTTGCCTTTTCCAGTGAATGCTTTTCCTCTGGAGATGACAGCATTAGAAACTTTGCCTTTCTAGTCAAGCTCCAACATAAAGCACCACAATATCCCATTCATAAAGATCTGTCTCTTTATAAGGAAGTGATGATCTATGCAGGAGTTAGGTTGAATTTTACTTTGAATTAGCAAACTTTGTCCTCCTTAACTTCTTCTTCCTCCTAAATCAATGGTTCTCAAAGGAGGAGGGGGCAGTTTTATTGCCCAGGGGACATTTGGGAAAATCTAGAGACATACTTGCTCATCACAACCGAGGGGGTGTTAACATGATCTGGTGAGGGGAGGCCAGGGATGTTGCTAAACATTCTCGACAGCACAGGACCGTCTCTCACAACAAAGAATGATCCAGCGTCTAATGTCAATCGTGCCCAGGTTGAGAAACCCTGCCTTAAATTAACAACAACCACCACCACCAGATGCTGCAAAGTATAAGAAGAGTTCAAATGGAATATGTAAAAGTGCTTTTTGTGTCTGGGTGTGTTGGCTCACACCTGTAATCCCTGCAGTTTGGGAGGCCGAGGCGGGCGGATCACCTGAAGTCAGGAGTTCAAGACCAGCCTGGCCAACATGGTAAAACCCCATCTCTACAAAAAAATGCAAAAATTAGCCTGATGTGGTGGCGCACACCTGCAGTCCCAGCTACTTGGGAGGGAGAGGCAGGAGAATCACTTGAGCCTGGGAGGTGGAGGTTGCAGTGAGCTGAGATCATGCCACTGCATTCCAGCCTGGGTGACAGAGTGAGACTCCGTCTCAAAACAAACAAACAAACAAACAAACAAACAAACAAACAAACAAACAAAGTGCTTTTCATTTTTTAAATGCCCTTGGGCACTTAGGTGAACCTACCGATCTATAAACGACAGGCAGAAACCTCTCATTTGTCTGATATCCTTGAAGCAGTTTCTTTCTTAGTCTCTCCTGAATTTGCCTGATTTAATTTATCTTTGGGCGTGAAAGTAATGAGTGCATTTCTTAAGCAAATGTTGTTTATAACAACATCTTCTTGTTAATTAATTCTGGCCTCTTCTCCACAAGTTTCTCTGTAAGTGGAATCTGTCCATCTTCTTGTGGACGCAGAGGACACCTGCCAAGAGAGGGAAGGGCTAAGAGGAATCATTGTGATTCTGAGCTACCCACTTTCCAACTCCTTTGAGTCCAGTGCCAGCCTTGGCAGAAACACTGTCTCCTGAACAAATGCTGTTTAAAAATCCGAAGGCAGCTGTGTGGGAGCAAAGTCCAGGGTGGCAGAAGGGACAATGGACGCCTGCTGGCTTCCTGCCCACTGTTTTGATCAGCCAAAGCCTGGATTCTCCATCCCGTCTGTGTTCCGCCAGATGAAAGCCAGTGTCGGCACGCATCCTGTTTGTGACGAAGGGGTGTTTTCTCACAGGGCGGCGCTGGGGAGAGCCTCGCCCATGCCTCCAGCAAATGGCCAGATCTGGAATTGCTCAGCAGGGAAATGATGGATGAATCTAACACTGCATCTGCAAGGACGGCTCCTAATGACTCACTCATCACTCAGCATTGGGTCCCACTGAGGGACTGTGCTGTGTCCTTGAGTGTGTGTCATTCACAGGTCTGGGGTCAAGGAGGGCTGAAAAGAGGAGGATAAACGGAGGGAGAGGCATGCAAGAGGGAAGAGGGCCCTGCCGTGTGCGACGGCTGAGTGGGCTCAGCTGAGGAGCAGATTGGCTGGGCACTAGGTTGGCACTGCCGCTCGATCACCCCCTGATGGGGCAGTGGGCAGTGAGGCCAGGCTCAAGGCCCTTTGGGGTTTGAATCGTTTCTGTGGCAGCTTTGCTGCATCTCTCTGATCTTCCACCGGCCCTCACTGGGATCCTTATCTGGGGTTCCTCGCCTTGGCTGGGAGGCCTGACCACGCTTCTGCTTGCTGTTTGGAACTTGGACAAGCTTTATCCTGAGGGGAGGGTCCGTATCCAGTCCCCGACCTTGGCAAAATGAGAGCCTCAGGCTGCTCTCACAGACCCAGAAGCCAGGAAGACAAGGAGTTGATTCTGTCGCTACTCTGCTAAACCAACATCCCAGCCCAAGACGGGAAAAGCCTCTGAGGGTTCTGCCGGCTGTGCCTACCGTACGTAGGGCAGTCATGGTCTTGTGTGCGGGGCTGGCCAACCTCCCTACATGTGGCACAGAAAGCAGCAGGAAGCCCCTTCCC
Organism: Hylobates moloch; assembly: GCF_009828535.3. Lineage (NCBI taxonomy): Eukaryota > Metazoa > Chordata > Mammalia > Primates > Hylobatidae > Hylobates > Hylobates moloch. The sequence continues at coordinate 241,644 of NW_026652335.1, forward strand.
TCCCCAGGTCTGCGGCCGGGGTCCCTTCTCATGTTCACAACCACTCCCTTCATTAGGGAGCTTCCAAAAGGCTTTATAACATTTTCATCCAACTCTAAAGCATCAAAGAAGCCGTGTCTGTAATCCCGCTAATCAATCACATGCATTGTTTACATTCCTCCGTGACCCCTTTCATTTTTCATCTGTAAAAATATATGTTTTTATGTAGTTATAATTACAGAACATATATATTTCATTAGGCATTATTTCCTGTGTATTTTTCCTAGGTTCTACCTAGTGCCCATATTTATTATTTTTGCAACTGCCTAATATACCATTGAGTTAACTACACTGAAATTGGCTCCATTATTCCACTATAATTCTACATTTATTTTGCTTTTAGATTCTTACGATTACAAAGAGGTAACAAACATCTGTACACAACTAGCTCTTTTTTCTTCTTCTTATTTTGAATGATTTCCCTCGGATAAATTCTTGGGAGTGGGATTACCAGGTCAAAGGGGATGAACATTTTTATGATTTTTATGGCTCTTGATATATATGGCCAAATTATTTTCCAAAAAGGTTGTATCAATTTTCATAGCCATAAGAGATGTGGGAGTATGTTTCAATGAGAGTAGGAGTAAGACTTAAAAATTTCAAAATATAATTTATTGTGTTTTTTTTTCCCCTCGTGCCTGTAACGGGGAAAGTTAAACCTGTTGTTATGTTTCAAGTGGTTTTCACGTACAAACGCTCTCTCTCTCTTTTTTTTTTCTTTTGAGATGGAGTTTCGCTCTTGTTGCCCAGGCTGGAGTGCAGTGGCATGATCTTGGCTCACTGCAACCTCCACCTCCTGGGTTCAAGTGATTCTCCTGCCTCAGCCTCCCGAGTAGCTGGGACTACAGGAGCATGCCACCACACTGACTAATTTTGTATTTTTAGTAGAGATGGGGTTTCGCCATGTTGGCCAGGCTGGTCTCGAACTCCTGACCTCAAGTGATCCACCTGCCTCAGCCTCCCAAAGTGCTGAGACTACAGGCGTGAGCCACCATGCCTGGCCATAAATGCTCTTTTATCATTCCTAATGCCCTCATGGTGGTGGTGATTTCTTTCCATTCCTGTAGTGTGCTGGTAAAGGATCCAAACAGGAGGGGATGCTTTTGACTGGTAATGGAATCAGAGTCGATGGTAGACGTTGACTGATTAGATGTGGGCACTACCAAATGTGAAGACAAGACTCTCAGGTTTCTGGGTAGAAGCCTGGATTGTGATGCCTTGCTCAAAACCCGGCAGGAGAAACTGATTGGGATAGAAGCAGGTCATAACAGGAACTGCAGCTGTAGTTGGAGAGAGGAAAAGTTTTGGAACAATGCAGGTTCAAATCCCAACTCTACCACTTAGGAGCTGTATGAAATTGGCAAATTATTTCACATCTTGGATGCTTTGTTTCCTTATCTGAAAAATGAGATGAAAGGAAGTACCTACCCTATGGAATTGTTGTGAGTTAGACAGCATGAGATGTTTCAGATGCCTATCACTGTGCCTGCCTTTTAGCAAGAGCATGATACATGGTAACTACATTATCTTAGCCTATCATTATTATTGGGTGACATTAAATCCCAATATGTTTTACTATGAATGCTTTTCCAAGATGCAAAGAAACAAGTACACTCTGGGAGGGTAAACTTTTTGTTGTTGTTGTTGAGACAAAGTCTCACTCTGTTGCCCAGGCTGGAGTTCAGTGGCACGATCTCAGTTCACTGCAAACTCTGCCTCTCAGGTTCAAGCGATTCTGCTGCCTCAGCCTCCCGAGTAGCTGTGATTATATGTATGTGCCATCACGCCCAGCTATTTTTTGTATTTTCATAGAGAAGGTGTTTCACCATGTTGGCCAGGCTGGTCTCGAACTCCTGACCTCAAATGATCTGCCTGCCTTGGCCTCCCAAAGTGCTGGGATTCCAAGGCCTAAGCCACTGTGCCTGGCCTCGTTTTGTTTAAAATTTAGACTGTTATTTGCTGCTAAGTTAGAAATGCTGCTTTCCTCAGTAATTCATTCTACTGTAGGTTGACCAACTAAAGTATGGGGGTGGGGTGGCTAATTTTCTTCAGGGAAGTTTCATTTTCAAGGGCTAAATGGGATCATCTGCTCTAGAATCATCTGTCAATTCTGCCCCCCTCTCTGCTGATTTGATCATTACAATCTCTGTTGCTGGAAACTTGATGAACTTCCTCTTGAGAGGCAGGGTGGGGAGCCAGCTGAGAGTGTTGACGGGCATTAGAGGTGGGAAAGTGGTCAGATAGACTGGGATTCAGTGAGTGGGACTTGGCCCTCCCACTCACTGTCTGATTATGCACATTGGTATACAATTATTTAGCCCCTCCAAGTCTCAGTCTCCTCATCTTTAAAATGGGGATAGTAAATTACTTTATTCAATAGGTTGTTAGAAGATTTAAATGGCATATTATACACACAGTACCCTTTGTAGCTAAGCAAATTCTAGTTGTTAATAATATTATTTCCATTAAAGAGGTGGTGAAGAAACAGGGATGTTATGCTTTAAAATATGTTTTTAGTATGTATTTGTATATATATGTATATTTGAGACGGGGTCTTGTGCTGTCACCCAGGTTAGAGTACACTGGCGTGATCATAGCTCATTGCAGCCTCAAACTCCTGGGCTCAAACCATCCTCCCACCTCAGCCTCCCAAGTAGCTGGGACTACAGTTGTGCACTACCATGCCTGGCTACTTAAAAAAAAAAATTTGTAGAGATGGGACGTTGCTATATTGCCCAAATTGGTCTCAAACTCCTGGCCTCAAATGATCCTCCCACTTTGGCTTCCCAAAGAGCTGGAATTACATGCATGAGCCACCGTGCCTGGCCCTCTTTTTCAAATTAATTCACCTTCCTTGTTACACTTGAATTAAGCTAATACTAAAGCCATTTGGTTTCTGTGGAATCTACTTCAACTGATTGTCAGAAGTTGCATCCCTGAGTGCATATTTTCATTTGCAATGACTGGTTTAGGATAAAAATGGTTGGCTAGGCTTTTCAACTTCCTGTGCCCTTTAAATTGGCATGGACTAAGGAGTATAGGATTAGGACAGCAGTGTGGAATGTTCATGTCTCTACTATTTAATACAGAGACTCAATTCTTAATAGTCGCACTAGATTTATGTAGTCGTTGATAGCATTTGCAAGGACCACCCAGGTGGGTTTATCCCAAACATTCCCACCTGATTTGTCATACCTGCCCAACAGCCTAATCACTGGATAGTCAGGTATTGGGTATGGAGGCCCCACCCACCGGCGGGTGCAGGGGGCTGGAAAACCACTGGAATACTCATTTTAAGTGGAAAACAATAAGAATTCACTCAAAGCTGGCTAAGTGGCTATGCATAGTTATACACAATTATTCAGCCTCTCTGAATCTCAGTTTTCTCATCTGTAAAATGGGGCTAATGAAATACCAAAACGTTGGTACTTTAATATGATATAAACCCAAAATGGTTTTGGTTCCTTTCTTGCCACTATATTTCCAAATTTATTTGTTTTTCCCAATCTCTCACCCCAGACTTAATGTAACTGGGCCTAGGCCAGTTACATTTTCAGGGCAGAAGAACTCTCCTTTGGAACTGGGAGTCACCACCATCCATTTTTCCTATGAATGGTACTGATATCTGGGGCTTGAAGTGTTCACTGAGGGAAACGTATCAGCTAACTGTGTGTGCAGCTGCTGTAACATTATGAGCTACACTCCTAATTAATCCCTTGGAATTTCAGGCATTTTTCTTTCTGTCCTCAGCTCTGATGAAGGTGCGTCAACAACTCCTTGCCTCCAAGTTCCTAAATGAGCCCACACCCTCTGCCAGCGCTGCTATAATTTTATCGGAATAGGCCCCATTCCCTTTGATCTCCTCTGGTTCTTAAACCCAGCAGTTGTGTGTTCGAACATCAATGGAAACGGGGTTTCAAGCTTCCTCTTTCATTATCTTTCTCAAAGATAAAAAAAGAGCAAAAGGGAAAAAAATGTCCTGAGCTTTGTAGATGAGGCAATATTTTTACAGTAATTTCTTTATCTGATTTTATCGGATCAACAAAGTTGTTTAGAAATGTATGTCCACTCACATCTCCCCATCTTAAAGGTGGTTTTTCTTAGAAATAAATAAAAATGAAATACATCCAAGACCTCCCTCACCTCTCTCTACCACGAGCACTAGCGGCTTCTTGTTTTGTCCATTATTGTGGGCGAGGGATAGTGTCTGTGGGTTTCTGGGCTTTGGAAATCTTGAGGTGGGTCTGAGAGCTTTGCAGATCAAAGATGAGATTCAGCCCTTCCAAGGAACTACCCTCTTTTTCCAAAATGAACTTTCTGTTCTTGGCAGTGTGGGGAGAATAGACTTCTAGATTAGAATAATTAAATATCTGACCCACAACTCCCCCAAATGCCTGTGGCTTCTTGGGCTTTGATGTGGGCAGCTTACTGTAGAATGGAAAAGTACAGCGTTTTCTCAAGGCTGTCAGCATCTGAAAGCGAGGAAGGCTAACAGTGAAGAACTCCAGGTCTCTTTCTTGAAAACAGACAGGACCTCAGCCAGAGTCTCTGGGCAGTGGGAATGTGAACAGGCATGAATCTTGCAGGTGCTACGCCTTCACTTGGCCAATACGTGGGCTGCACAGTCTTGTCTCTGCCAACCACTGCAGCCTTATCTTGAATCCACCATCTCTCACTCTGTTCACCTTCCTTGGCCTTTCCCAATTCTTCCTTCTTGCTTTTCTCGCTCCCACCACAAAGCCTTTGCATTGGGCCATTCTCTCTGCTAGAATGCTTTCACTTCCTCTCTCTTTATATATTTAGGTCCTATTCATTATTCAGCTCTCTGCTCAACTGTGTATTATTTAGGGTAGGATGAGCTAAGCTGCAGTAACAAATAGCCCTTGAAAGCTCAATGGCTTAACACAATTAGTCTATTTTTTGCTACCTTTTTTTTTTTTGAGATGGAGTTTCACTCTTGTTGCCCAGGCTGGAGTGTAATGGCATGATCTCAGCTCACCGCAACCTCTGCCTCCAGGGTTCAAGCAATTCTCCTGCCTCAGCCTCCCAGGTAGCTGGGATTACAGGCACATACCACCATGCCTGGCTAATTTTTGTATTTTTGGTAGAGATGGGGTTTCTCCATGTTGGTCAGGTTGGTCTTGAACTCCTGACCTCAGGTGATCCCGCCACCTCGGTCTCCCTAAATGCTGAGATTACAGGTGTGAGCCACCGCACCTGGCCCTTTTGGTACTATTAAAGGCTGATGTGTCTCTTTGAAGCAATCACTCAATGATCCAGGATCTTCCCATTGCACAGCTCTGTCATCTTGGAATGGAGGATGCCAATTTCAAAGAGAAATTGGAATGCGGTGGTGAGTGGCTATGGAAGACTGCATGAAGGATATTTGGTGGCCAGGCCTAGAAATGGCTTACCTCACTCTGCCTTTACTCCACTGGCCTAAACTTAGTCACATAGGCCCAGCTATGTGTAAGAAAGGTTGAGAAATGTAGTCTTCCTATGTGTCCAGGAGGAAAATGGAAGTTTGATGACTACATAGCCTTGTTTCCATCACAAGTGCCATAATCTCAAGTGAGTCTTTCGTTACCTTCTGCATAGGGTGAAATCTCCCACGTGCAGGCACCTGTTACTTTGTTTTTCTCTCCTTCAGCGCTCTGTCACGACTGCAGCTTTGCAGTAGTGTGTGTGGCTTTTTGGTGAAAGTCTGTCTCCCTGACCACACTATGAGCAACATAAGTGCAGGTTTTATCCAGTTGTCTGTCTTTGGGATGCCCATATCTCCCTGCTCCGTATCTTAGATGGTCAAGTTCAGTGTTCAGGGATTGAGTGCCCACAATTTCTTTACACCACACCATGAATTTAGGGAGAAGCCCAATAAGGATTGTTGAAAGGATCAACTTAGCATCCTGGGTATCATCATGTCCTGCCTGAAACACAGCAGGTGCTCAGTGACTATCTTTTGAGTGAAAGAATTAGTCTGTTCATTGTATTAGTCTGTTCTCATGCTGCTGATAAAGACATACCCGAGACTGAGTAACATATAAAGAAAAGGAGGTTGAATGGACTCACAGTTCCATGTGGCTGGGGAGGCCTCACCATCATGGCAGAAGGTGAAAGGCACGTCTTACGTGGTGGCAGGCAAGAGAGAGAATGAGAATCAAGTGAAAGGGGTTTCCCCTTAGAAAGCCAACAAATCTTGTGAGAGTTATTCACTACCACGAGAACAGTATGGGGGAAACCACCTCCATGATTCCATTATTTGGGGGTACTCGGTCCCTCCCATACATGTGGGAATTATAGAGCTACAATTCAAGATGAGATTTGGGTGGGGATGTAGCCAAACCACATCAGCCATGAATAAAGTTTCTAAAGCCTCCTAATTCAGATGCTTCTCTGGACCACACCAGGATGGGAGGGGATAGAAGAGCCTTGAGAAAATATCTTTCTCTTTGTTATGAGGCTGGCTACGTAAGAGGGAACATACATTTTGGATAACTGGGGTGCTGTGTTAACTATCATATTAGTCAACATGCATAATTGCAAACAACAGAACTCACTCTAGAGAGTGTAAACAGAAAAGAAATTTACGTAAAAATATTAACAAAAACCAGAGAACCAGGCCTGGAAGCTTTGCAGCCTGACACAATGTCCAAATGACCCTAAAACCCTGGTCGTTTTCCTTGGGAAAGGCAGGCAGAGCCTGGGACTTAACTGCCCCCACAGCCTCTGCTCTGGAAGCTCCACGTCTACGCTGGAAGCCAGCTGTTTGGTTACATAGTCATCCTTTACTAAATGAATCCTGTGCTGTGCCCAGTTCTTGGAGGTGCTCCTGAATCCATATCCCATGAAGGTGCTTCTGATTGGCTAAGCCCAAGTCACATGACCATGGCCCTGCTGCAGAGGAGGATGGGAAAGTAAGTTTCTGGCTTCTGTCTTGGTGAGATGCAGACCATGAAGGGGAAAATAACTAATGTGGGGAATGCGGTGGTGGGTGGCTACTGTTCACACAGGACGCTTCAGGGTCTGTTTCCAACCTGGAGTGGTTTGGAGATGATGCTATGAGGGTGTGAGGAGACCGAACAGAGACTCCTAGAGTGACCCCAAGTGCACTAAAGGCACGCCATAATTTGTTGTTGTTGTTGTTCTCCTTTTCAAAGTTTGATGAAAAAGATAGGACTACAGAGCTAAACATTGGGAGATATATTTTTTGGGTCATACTCTAAATATAAATTATTTCACCGCTTCACATTGTTTTTCACAAGTTTGCTTTGTTTTCCATTTGAACTTATTTTTAAAAATCAGACAGCAATAGAAACCCAGAGAGGCAGATGGGGAGGTGGGGGGGTTAGGGTAGCTCCAGCCCACCCTCTGCCATCCAGGCTTGGATCCCAGCCTCTTCTGCTGGAACTCGGGCCCTCTATGTCCATCAAGCAAGACAATGGTCTGAACCAGGCCCCTTGGTCGCTGGTGCAGTGCTGGGAGCTGAGAAACCAGCAGCACAAAGCTTCCCCTTTTTCCTGCCTGGCAGGACATACTTTCAGGAATGCCATGAATGCCGGCTGCTGCAGCCCTGGGCATCTTCCAAAGGATGCTCAGTAAGTAGGTGGCGGGAGAAATACTGCAGGAACAGCATCGACAAAGCCTTGGCACCTTCACCAACCTGTGGAAGACAGAGTATGTTGCTGAGCAAGCTCTGTTAGGACCCAGAACTGGGGTTCAGTGAGGCGCGGGAGTCACAGGATCTCAGCCTTGAATCTGGCTACAGGATGTTGTATTGAAGTTACACTTCAGAGGGCATCTGTCTTCTAAAGGTTTAGCTTTGGTTTAACATGGTTAAAGCTAAGTGATGCGGTGGAGAATGACAGGAAGTGCAGGTCCAAATGTCCTTAGATGCCCTTGTAAAATCTGGAAGAGATGTACGAGTCTTACTATAAGAAGGTCATCAATCTCACAGAGGCCAGGGAATGATACAAAGGATTTATTTGCTTTTCCTAACCAGTCTTACTTTGGTGTCTTCATAATGCTCCTTGGAGAGACACCTGGATGTTCCTTCTCTCTCTTTTCTCCTGTATCAGTTAGAATAGGCTAGCTATGCTGCCATAACAAATACTCCCTCAAATCTAGGAGTTTAAAATATGCAAATGTTAGTTTCTCACTCACTTCATGTGTGCATCGTGGGTTGGCAGGTGTTCTGCCCCAGACTGATCTAGCTGCCATCATCGTGAACATCACCAGCTACCATGCTAACAGAAAAAGAGAGCTCTGAAGGGTCTCTCACTGGTAATCAAATACCCCAGCATGGGAGCAATGCCCATCACTTCTACTTGGCTTAGTTGGCATAAACTAGCCACCTGATCTCACCCAACAGGAAGTGGGCCAGGACATGCGATCTTACTTATGCAAGAACTGGAAACAATGGATGTTAAGCACTTACAATTACTTAATATCCCTTCCTCTTCTTCAAGATTCTCTCTTCTTTTTTGCCCCTCTCCTTTCTCTTCATGGAGTCCCATTCCGTGAAGAATGCTAATGGTCACATTACCTCTTATCTCAATCTTAAGCATTAGTGTACGAGGACATCTTGGTTTTTCGGAGTGAAGCCCCAAATGAGATCCTCCTTGCTTTTGCTATTATTGATGGCCTCTCAGAGAATACCTTTGGTAGGTTATCATGCTGAGAAAGTCTGTTTTCTTTTATGCTGTTTTACTGAAGAACTCCAAGGGTTAGTGGAAGAGGGAGAGAGAGAAGTGGCTAAGGAATAATGAAAATCTTATCTTGCTACATATGTTTTCTCTTAAAATTAAAGGCATGATGGCCAGGCGCAGTGGCTCATGCCTGTAATTCCAGCACTTTGGGAGGCCGAGGCGGGCGGATCACGAGGTCAGGAGATTGAGACCATCCTGGCTAACACGGTGAAACCCCGTCTCTACTAAAAATACAAAAAATTAGCCGGGCATGGTGGCGGGCACCTGTAGTCCCAGCTACTGGGGTGGCTGAGGCAGAAGAATGGCATGAACCCAGGAGGCAGAGCTTGCAGTGAGCCAAGATCACACCACTGCACTCCAGCCTGGGTGACAGAGCGAGACTCCGTCTCAAAAAACAAAAAACAAAACAAAACAAAAAGATTTAAAGACATGATGGCTGTGAGTCATTCTTCTGTTTCTCTGGTCCTGGGTGAGGAATACCAATGCTCTCTTATACAAGCATAATGAGGCAGAAGTTCACCCAGATATGGCTTCAAAAACTGTATACCAGCAGTTCTTCAGCTGTGGTCACTGGGCTGGCATCATCGGCATGACGTGAGAACTTGTTGGAGATGCAAATTCTCGAGGCCCACTCCAGATTGATTGAATCTAAGTCCCTGGGGGTGCTATCCCACAATCTGTGTCTGAACAAGCCTCTCAGATGATTCTGCTACTCAGTAAAGTTTGAGTACCACTGGTATATGCTATCACTTTCTGTGTGATCTTGGGCAAGGACCCGAACGTCTCTTTTTAAAATTAATTTTAAAAAAATTTTTATTTCTATAGGTTTTGGGGGAACAGGTGGTGTTTGGTTACATGAGTGAGTTCTTTGTTGCACCCATCGCCTAAGCAGTGTACGCTAAACCCAATTTGTAGTCTTTTATCCCTCATCCCCTTCCCACCCTTTCCCCCTGAGTCCCCAAAGTCCATTGTGTCATTCTTATGCTTTTGCATCCTCGTAGGTTAGCTCCCACTTATGAGTGAGAACATACAATGTTGGTTTGCCATTCCTGAATTACTTCACTTAGAATAATAGTCCCCAATCCCATCCAGGTTGCTGCGAATGCCATTAATTCATTCCTTTTTATGGCTGAGTAGTATTCCATCACATATATATATATATATATATATATGTGATGGAATACTACTCAGTATATATATATAATAAATATGTATGTTGGAATACTACTCAGCCATAAAAAGGGATGAATTAATGGTATATAAAGGGTGTATGTGTGTGTGTGTGTGTGTGTGTGTGTATGCATATATATATATATATGTATCAGACATTGTGGAACAGAGGCCATATATATGCATACACACACACACACACACACACACACACACACACACACACACACACACCACAGTTTCTTTATCTACTCATTGATTGATGGATATTTGGGTTGGTTCCACATTTTTTCAGTTGCGAATTGTGCTGCTATAAACATGCGTGAGCAAGTATCTTTTTCGTATAATGACTTCTTTTCCTCTGGGTAGATACCCAGTAGTGGGGTTGCTGAATCAAATGATAGTTCTACTTTTAATTCTTTAAGGAATCTCCACACTGTTTTCCATAGTGGTTGTACAAGTTGACATTCCCACCAGCAGTGTAGGAGTGAAAAACCTGAACTTTTCTGAGCCTTCGTTTCCTCACCTGCAAATTCAGAATAAGGACCCCCACATGGCATGGTCAATGGAGTTGTTAGTGCAGAGAATCAAATACAGTCTCAAGCACCATTTCCATCCTTTCTTTTCTTGACTGTGTAAAATAATATTTTCCCAACAAGACCACAACAGTATCTCCCATGCCATGCTCTTCTTATACTGTGACAATTCTCCTATTGAGTGGGGGCCCACGTCCCCTCCCTTAAACCTGGGAAAACCTTTGGTCACTTCGTCTGCCAGTAGAGTATGACCAAAGTGATGCTGTGTGACTTCTAGGGTTAGAGCAGAGAAATACCACACAATTCCACCCTGCTCTCTGGGAATGCTCACTCTTTAGGCTCTTGAAATCCAGCCACCATGCTGTAAGGAAAACAAACTAGCCCATATGGAAAGACCACATAGAGAGGCCAGTGTAGGCCAACAACCACCCTGAGGTCTCAACTGAACTGATATCAACTATCAGATGTGTGAAGAATGATACCTTTAGATGATTCCAGTCACCTCTAGTCATCAAGTCTTCCCACCTGAAGCATCAGACATTGTGGAACAGAGACCAGCCTGCTTCACACTACCATGTTCACCCTGCTGCTCATATAACGTCAGGATAATAGAATGACTGCCTTATGCCAGTCTGTTTTGGGATAGTTTGTTTTGCAACAATAGAAAACTGAGGTGCTACCCACATGTTGACCTGGGAATGAATTCAACTCAGCTGGCCTTCAGCACCCAAAAGTGAAGGGGCAGAAGGTGGCGACAGTTAAATGGAAATGTGAATAAGAGGCAAAACCCCCTTTGTGGGAAATAGGAGGCAGGAGAACTCTAAGGAGTAAGCAGTAGCAGGCAGAGATGAAGAGGAATGCGTAGCTGTTGTTCACCAAGAGATAGCCCCTCTGAAGATATCCTACCAGGCTCACCCCTAACATTTGTGGGGCTCAGGATGGGAGTACAAATAGAGGCCAATGCACCACATATCTAAACTATTGAAAGGGACAAATAAAGCCCACAAACTATTAAATATGTTCCATCCTCCCATTGTGACATATGTAAGTTCAGAACAACCTGGAAGGTCCAATTCTTGAATTCCTCAGAATGCCTTGCTGGATGGTGGTGACATATGACAATGATCAGATCTTCGTCCCTTCCCTTCCCACCTCCAGCTCTGTCCCAGTATCCTCATTTGTAAAATAAGGCTCCGGATGCCATCTACTTCTCAGCATGTGATGAAGATTAAACGTGATAACCATGTGCTGGCATGTAGTAATTACTCAATAAATGGGAATAGTAATAATAGTATTTTGACTTTAAATATTTAAAGGGCTCTCAAGTGAAGGAAATCTTTGATCTATTTTGTATAGCTCCAGGGCATATAATTAAGACCAGTGGGTTCAAAGTTACAGGGAAGCAGATTTTGGTTCAACCTAGATGAATCTTTTTGTCATAAGAACGCACTGAAAATGGATTGAAATCCTTCAGGAAGTCGAAATTTAGAGCCATTTCATATGTCAGATAGGCGCTGGATTTGGTGGCCTTAAAGTTCACTTCTAATTCTGATGTTGTGTGAAATTACCTTTATTGCTTTTGGTTTGTACTTGGGTTTTATCCAATTGTCTGTCTTTGGGATGCATATATCCCCCTGCTCTATATCTAGGTGGTCAACTTCAGTGTTCAGGGATTGGATGCCCACCGTTTCTTTATACCACACCATGAACTTAGAGAGAAGCCCAGTGAAGATTTTTGAAAGAATCAACTTAGCATCCTTGGTAGTTATAATCGTTAGGACAATTCTAATTGAAGTTACTGAAACCCAGCTAGCTTAGCAAAAGAGGGGATCTTGTTGGAAAAATACTCGGTGTATTAGTCCGTTTTCACACTGCAGATAAAGACATACATGAGACTGGGTAATTTATAAAGAAAAGGAGGTTCAATGGACTCACAGTTCCACGTGGCTGAGGAGGCCTCACAATCATGACAAAAGGTGAAAGGCACGTCTTACATGGTGGCAGGCAAGAGAGAATAAGAACCAAGTGAAAGGGGTTTCCCCTTATAAAACCGTTAGATCTCGTGAGACTTATTCACTACCATGAGAATAGTATGGGGGAAACCGCCACCATGATTGAATTATCTTTCACCGGGTCCCTCTCACAACATGTGGGTATTATGGGAGATACAGTTCAAGATACAATTTGAGTGAGAACACAGCCAAACCATATCACTGGGGCATAATGTAGAATCCAAAGAAGAGTTGAACTCCAAGTGGCAAGAGGGTCAGGAAAGCACATGAGTTCAGGGCCACCTGGAATTGAGGGACCAACACATTGCCAAGATATCTTGTATTAGTTCATTTTCTTGCTGCTAATAAAGACATACCTGAGACTGAGTAATTTATTAAGGAAAGAGGTTTAATGGACTTACAGTTACACATGGCTGGGGAGGCCTCACAATCACGGCAGAAGGCACATGAGGGGCAAAGTCACGTCTTACATGGCAGCAGGCAACAGAGCTTGTGCAGGGGAACCCCCATTTATAAAACCATCAGATCTTGTGAGCCTTATTCACTCCCATGAGAACAGTATGGGGAACCCCCCCCCCACACACACACACACACATCATGGTTCAATTATCTCTACCTGGCCCTGCCCTTGGCACATGGGGATTATTACAATTCAAGGTGAGATTTGAGTAGGGACACAGCCAAACTGTATCGTATCTCTCCCCTAAATCTTTCTGCTCTGGCTGCCTTCTTTCTGCTCTCCCCAATTGGCTTTATCTGTAAGGTGGATTCCTACTGCAACTTCATAGATTGATATTTTACAGCTTCAGCTACCAGAAGGCCTGGCTCTCTTTCTCAGTGCCAGTCCCACATTTCTCAGGAAGAGACCAGGAGCCTGCCTTTGACTAATCAAATGTGGCCAGGAAGGCAGCAGGGTTTTGTTATATAAAATGGTTGTTTCTATGATAGTCACACGGTGGTGGGGGCTAGGGGGTGGCAGGATGGGAAACTGGACTGGGCAGACACATCTGCTGTCCAGGTCCCAGATCTTGGGCCTTTCTGCTGGGTGAGGGCCCATGCTTGGCGTTTGGCTTTCTTGATGGAGACTGGTGGGATATCTTCCTTGCTCTGGAGTGAGATGGAAGTGAAACAACGAGGATGTATGTAGGAATGTCACTCATTTGTCTAGGACATTGTGAGTGATTTCTTTGCTGAATTGGATAATGGCTTTTGAAGCCTGGAAGTCTTTCCTCAATCTTTTGTGTGTGCCATTCACAATGTAATGGCTATAGAAATGACACGCTTTTAATATTAACCTGCATTTTTAACATTTTGTCTATCACTTTTTAAAGTCTAGAAGTCCAGAGGACAGTAAATCAAGCCCTGGTCTGTAGCATCTGCCAATTTCCATGGTGTAAATACTCTCACCATGGTCAATTTCAAGGGACCACTGGGATGTCACTGAACAGGGAGCTGGGAAGGAGTGCACAGCAGCACAGCTTTCTGCACTATTTCCACCCCACAGATATTCCACAGGTGAATAACCCCAAGTGTGCAGATAACAGTAGAAAAGTTGTAAAATAATTTGGAGTGATACATTTTGAGCTGTCATTACCTGTGTTTCCAATACAATTTATTTAATTATACATTTATATAATTTAACTTTGAAGAATGGCTTTGTTTCATAACTGGTTTGCACAATTCTTGAAAATTTGACAACTGGGGATTGCGAGTTGGCACTGACCAGCTCTGGCACCCCATGGGGTTTCCCCAGCGCTTGGCATGAGACCTGCTACAGAGGAGACACTGAATTCACGCCTGCCTGATGAACACATATTGTCCACCTGGTCTCTCTCTGAGGGCCTGGCCAAGTCACTCACCTCCTGTTTCTGTCCCTCTAATGTAAGAGGCTATTAATGCTTACTTCATAGAGGTGCTGTGAGAGTTAATTAAGGTTTGCTAAATGCTTTGAAATCCGTGGATGAAAGGCCCAGTTGGGGAGAACTTTATTATTATTCTCATGCATCATCTTAAGAAGTGTATGGTGATGATACCCACCTGGTACTTTTCATCTTCAAAGCATTCTCCAGACATTAGCCAATTAAACGTCACAGTTCCCTGCCCAGTCAGTGGGTGTCCTCCATGGAGGGAACCACGCAACAAGTGGGTGACTCCTTCCCCTCTTGGCCACCAGGGAGTGGTGGTCAGAGCCAGGATCCCAGCTCCTCCAGCTGCAGTCTTCCACTGGGCTCTGTTTTGACCCTCCCAGCCTTCCATCTTTTCTGCTACTGGGTATGGTGAGGACTGCTTAGGCTCCAGGACGCTGAAATCATGTTGCTTCTTATATAGTGTGTGTGATGCTACTCACTGAATGTTTTCAGTGGTGAGATGCATTTTTTTTCCCTACAATTGAACATCCCTGAAATCAGTATGCATCTTATAACTGATGAAGGGTTATAGTTCAATTAAAAGTGTTTTTCTTCTTACTAGTAAATAAAATAATAGTGCATCATACAATTGTTGTCGTATGTCAACAATTGTTGAAATACGATATTACCACGATTTCTATTTGTAGTTTATTGTAGATTTGTAGTTTTTTTCCTGCTAATTTTCTAGAAGAACCTTTCTTCTCTCCACCCCCATGATAACAGTAACATATGGTCATTATAGTACATGGAAAATGCAGATAATTAAAATGAAGGACAGGCAACAATAATCCCCAGTTTCACAACCCAGAGGTCAATGCCAGTAACACATTACTATATTTTCTTCCAGCCTTTTCTCTTTTCTTTATTAGGAACAGTTCCCTCCTCTGGTTATAAAAGGAACTTATGTCCCCTGTAGAAAAATCTGAAAATACAGAAACTGGTGTAATACTAACTACCAAACACTGATAATCACATCGCCCAGAATGACCACTATTAAAATTGTAGTAAATATTACATTTCTATATTACATAAGTGAGCCATGTTAGTTATTTTTAAAAAGACAAAAAAATCTATAGTTAACTTTCAGATAAATTTCCTTCTATCATATATCTCTGTTTGTCTATATTTCTATCTGGATGTATATGTGTCTATATTTATATCTATGTACACACATACAATTGGAAACATAAAGCACGTATAATTTCCCCTGATTTTTAAATTTAACTTGTGTGCTGTTCAGTGGTATCTATCAGAGCTTATGATTATATGATTGATATAAATACTCTATGACTCAGCAACTCTATTCTTAGGTGTATGCGTATGTCAGTTTGCTAGGACTGCCATAACAAAGTACTACAGACTGGGTAACTTTTTTTTTTTTTTTTTGAGTTGGAGTCTTACTCTGTTGCCCAGGCTGGAGTGCAATGGTGCAATCTTGGCTCACTGCAACCTCTGCCTCCTGAGTTCAAGTGATTCTCCTGCCTCAGCCTCCCGAGTAGCTGTGATTACAGGCACGTGCCATCACACCTAGCTAATTTTTGTATTTTTAGTAGAAACGGGGTTTCACCATGTTGGTCAGGCTGTTCTCGAACTCCTGATCTCGTGATCCACCCTCCTCCACTTCCCAAAGTGCTGGGATTACAGGCGTGAGCCACCGCACCCAGCCCAGACTAGGTAACTTAAAACAACAGAAGCTTACTTCCTTATGGTTCTGGAGGCTAGAAGTCCAAGATTAAGGTGTCAGGGCTGGTTCCTCCTGAGGGATGTGAGGGAAGGATCTCTTCCTCACCTCTCTCCTTGGCTTGTGGATGGCCGCCTCTACCTGTACATTCGCATGGTCTTCTTTCTGTATGTGTGTGTATTCAAATTACCTCTTCTTATTAAGATATCAGTCATATTGGATTAGGGCTGACCCCAATCACCTCATTTTTAACTTAATTACTTCTGTAAAGACTCTGTCTTTAAATACGGTCACATTCTGAGGTACTAGGGGTTAAGACTTCAACATATGGGGCCAGGCATGGTGGCTTCTGCCTGTAATCCCAGCACTTTGGGAGGCTGAGGTGGGCTGATCTCTGAGGTCTGGAGTTTGAGACCAGCCTGGCCAAGTCTACTAAAAATACAAAAATTAGCCAGGAGCAGTGATGCATGCCTGTAATCCCAGCTACTCAGGAGGCTGAGGCATGAGAATCGCTTGAACCCAGGAGGTGGAGGTTGTGGTGAGCTGAGATCCCACCACTACACTCCAGGCTGGGCAACAGAGCGAGACTCTGTCTCAAAAAAAAAAAAAAAGACTTCAACATATGAATAAGGGGGCACGATTGCACAATTTATTCCCTAGTAATACCCAAGTGCTTATGTTCACCAAAGAATGTACAAAAATGTTTATAGCAGCTTTATTCATAATAACCAAAAATCGGAAGTAACCCAATGCCCAGCAAAAGTAGAAAAGATTTAAAACGTGATACATTCATACAATGAAATACTATACAGCACTAAAAAATCATCTTCCGCTACACATAACAACATGCATGAATCTCACAGACATGAAGTTGAGCAAACGAAGGCAAACACAGGTCTCCAGGCAGTTTGATTCCATTTACATGAAATTCAAGAATATGCAAAATAAATGTATGATGATAAAGATAGAATAGTGGTTAGCTCTTGGGTGGGTGTGAAGTGGAGATTACATAGGACTACCTATGCACCTCAACTCATTGACTGTAAGCTTAAGATTTATGTACTTATGTTAGACCTCAATGTTTATGAATGCACTTACAGAGATTCCCTGTATCATTAGAGATTTTTCTAAAACATGCTGTCCAGCAACTACAAAATGTCCCGTTTTTCATAAAATGACTAATGATGGCTTATCACTTATCACATGCCAGGGACTGTTCTAAGGACTGCCCGTACCGAGTGAATTAATCCTCACCAAACCTTATGAGGTTGGTTACCAACATTATCCCCATTTTGCAGATGAGGAAAACCAAACACAAAAAGCTAACTTCCTTAGGTTAACATCGTGAGGGATCACCAGCAATCTGATTAAGAGGTCACATGCTCAACCACTCTGCCACACTGTCTTTCTGGTCAGGCATCATGACACCTGCCCCTCCCTCTCCCCATGCAAACAAATTGCAATTGATTGGCTATTAGGTTGGTGCAAAAGTAATTGTGGTTTTTGCCATTACTTTCAGTGGCAAAACCCGCAATTACTTGTTGTCTTCTTGTTGGACATTCAGATCAATAACTTTTTTCTCTATTATAAATAAAGCAGCAATCAACAGTCTTGTATCTTTTTCCGATTAAAAAAAAAAGTACATCTTTTTCTGCATCCTGATTCTTCCTGTAGCATAGAGCCCTAGGTTCCTACTACAGCGTCCAAGTCTTTGAATTTAAGAGCACTTGATCCAAATTGCTAATTTGTTCTCCAGATAAGGTGGCTCATATACCTGCAATTAGCTGCTCATTTACATATCTCCGTAACACATCTCACTTCTATTAGGCCACCCAGAAAGGTCCCGGTCACTGGCCGTCAGTTGATTTGTGCTCAGAAAAGTTAGAATGAAAATGCTATTTATGTGTATATATGTGTGTGTGTATTATATAGATAATGTCGATGAAATAATTACCCACATGCTTCCAAATTAGCCTTCTAACTCTGTTTGGTTCTAATGAATCTTAGAATGAAAGACCAGAAGGAATAGCTCTTTGAACAATCTTCACTTCAGTTCCCATGCATTCTGGTGGATTCTGAGAGCTTTAATGAATTGATTCCAAGTGAAGAATGACCCTTTGGTTACAGGGGAGAGCATGATGTCAAAGGAGCATGTAGATTTTTTGATTTTTTGATTTTTTTTATTTATTTTTTTTTTGAGATGGAGTCTCGCTCTGTCGCCCAGGCTGGAGTGCAGTGGCATGATCTCAGCTCACCGCAACCTCTGCCTCCCGGGTTCAAGCGATTCTTTTGCCTCAGCCTCCAGAGTAGCTGGGACTACAGGTGCCCGTCACCATGCCCGGCTAATTTTTGTATTTTTAGTAGAGAGAGGGTTTCACCGTATTGGCCAGGCTGGTCTCGAACTCCTGACCTTGTGATCCACTCGCCTCGGCCTCCCAAAGTGCTGGGATTACAGGTGTGAGCCACTGTGCCTGGCCAGGAGCATGTAGATTTTTAAAGTATCTTTTATTTTCTAGTTGTTTATCTACATGCCTGTCCTTTGAAGCAACATGATTTTACTTCCTGGTTGATGGGACCCGAGAAGCTGTTCCTTTCCTCCCAAAGAACTTTTATTTACATACTTATTTGTTGAAAAAAATCATGTATCAGTAGCTATATCAGGGTTCAAATCACAGACAGCAAATGCCTGATAAATATCCGTTTGATTTGAGATTTTATATATATATATATAAAAATATAAACGTGTACTGTATTATGTTCCAAATTATTTTGTGATATTTTATTCAATAATTTATTTAATATATTAAACAACACTTATTGATCATCTACTAACTGATCATCTACTAACTGATCACCATTCTACTAACTATTGGGTAGATGATAAACATCTTGTGGGCTGGGCTTCTTATCCTGCATTGATAGCTTCTAGATCAGCAATAGGGCCCTTGGCATTTGAGTGTGGAACATAAAAATCTCCAGGTCCGTGACTTCAGCCGTAGAAGATAATTCCCCTACAAAATGCACTATGAAATAGTAGCACTGCTATCTTATAAACAGTCTTGCCTAATAAATAACACCTCTTTCCTTTTTCCAAGTTCCAAATCAAGAGAGAGGAGTCAGATGGCTGGAGACAGTGACTGAAGCTGGACTGGAGGCATGGCTTAGGCATATGGTCCCAATGGGCTTTCTAATATTTCATCCCTGAGCTGGATATTCCTACCCACCCAGACCCTGGCAGAGGCAAAGGCCCCCTCCGCCAGGGCGAGAGCCTTCCATGTGTCAGAGAAGCACTGAGAATGCATTGCCACTCTGTGGCCAACGTGAGCCCAGGAGGGACTGAGCTGAGTGTGCCTGGTTTCTCCTGCCAACCTCACCAATCATACCAGCAAGCCCTGCTCCCAGGAGCAGGGCAGAGGTGGGTGGGGAGAAAGGCTTGGACACCACCCTGGTGGAAGCCTGAAGCCAGGGGGATGAAGTGCCCCTGACAGAAGCCCTTCCTGAGATCATGTTTCCTGCAAGAGGTCCTGGCTGAGTCTCACTTGGTTTAGCAACTTTTTCATTCCCATCAATGCTGTCCCGTTCATTGGCTGCACACAATTTTTATGCAGCTTGGAGCAGTCTCTGAAATTGCTTCACAAATCACATTTTCTTGTTTCCAGAGGGGTGTGTGTACGTGTGTCTTTGCTGTTCACTGCCATCACCAAATTCTACTATTTATCTAAAATTTCTATTTGCTTATAAGAGACTTTATATGGGAGGCTGAGGCAGGAGAATCGCTTGAACCCGGGAGGCAGAGGTTGTGGTGAGCCAAGGTCCCACACCATTGCACTCCAGCCTCTTAATTCTCTTTTTCTTTCAGGGCTATTGAGAGAAGGTGTTTTTGTTGTTGCCATCGTTGATGGTGGTGGTGATAGCAGTGGTTTTCCTTCCATCATCTCACGGGAATAACTTGCATAGGATAAGCTTCAGCTGCCTGGCTCAATCACTGTTCCTTCCTGGGACCTGCAACCCAGACCTGCCACATTGCAAATAGCATTCAGTTGGGTTATTAAATAATGTCCTCAGATCGTTGAGACATCTCATGAGTAGCTGAAACAAAAATTACAGCATCTAAAAATATCAAGAATCTAGAACAAGGATTGGCAAGCTTTTTCTGTTCAGGGTCTGATAGTAAATATTTTCAAGCTTTGTGGGCCATATATTCTCTGTTCCAGTGACTCAATTCCACTGTTGTATTGGGAAAACAGCCATGGATAATATGTAAACAAATGTGTGTGGCAGTGTTCCAATAAAACTTTATTTACAAAAACAGACTGCCAGCCAGAATTGGCCCCAGGGGTTCTAGTTTGCCATCCTTAGTTTGGGCACTGAGTGGATCTTTCCTAAGCACAGTCGATCAGCGACTATAACAAACCACAATGGCGAGGCAACGGTTCTAGTCCCAGCTCTGCCACTGACCAGCTGCATGACTTTGGGTAAGTCACTGAGCGTCTCTGGAACCGTTCCGTTTTCCCTTCTGTAAAATTAAGGGGTGGATCTGCATCAGAGGCTGCAAACTGGCAATCCAAGATTGCGTCTGGCTCACAGATGTATGTCATTTGGCCCACGAAGTATCCAAAACATTTTGAATTCATTTCCAACATTTCCGATGGGAGATTTCATTTAAAAATCCAGATTTCTGGCTACTCTTGAAATATCAGAGAATCTGGCACCCCTGGGCCCACATTCTCACATGGCAGCCGTTGGCCAGGGCTGAGTGCAGGGTCTAGTTGCTGTGGCTGGGTGTGCGCCCACAGAACACAGCAGCCTCCCGCTGGCCCTCTTTGACCATTTGCATTATTGCCTGACACTGGAGCGTTTTGGTCTATGACCATGCAGGAGACCTCTGGTGCCTTTGAGTTTAACAATCTAGTGTTTGTTAAGTAGTCCAGACCATTACTTAATTATTGTGCAGTAGATGCCTGTATCTGCTTTTCCCTTCCCCTTTTCTAAAGTCCTCGGTCCATGCTAGAAAGCCATGTAGTGGTTGGGAAAGACCCCACTACTATG
Organism: Hylobates moloch; assembly: GCF_009828535.3. Lineage (NCBI taxonomy): Eukaryota > Metazoa > Chordata > Mammalia > Primates > Hylobatidae > Hylobates > Hylobates moloch. The sequence continues at coordinate 262,743 of NW_026652335.1, forward strand.
CACTAAGCCAATCAGCACATCCTGTCCTCTCCCTTGCCATACAGTTAGTTCAGGATTGATTGGGTGTGCAATTCATCAATGCGTCAGAGTGGCTCTCAGTCTTGGTGTGGAAAGCTGGGAGAGAGCTATACTCTCTTTATGTGGGGGTTGAGGAGTGAGGCCTTTGACTGCTTTGGAATCTTTGTTACTATAAGGGAACTCTACCCTAAACCAGTAACTACTGACTGGGATGGGCAGATAAATGCCCTACTCCCTTGCTCTTTGGGCAGGGTAATTTGAAGATGCATGCTCTACATTGTCTCCTTGTGTTGCTCCATGGGTTACGCTCCGGTTGCCCTTAGTGGTCACTTGCTTGACAACACACCTGTTTTCACCATCTTCCTTGTTCCCGTCTCATCTCCCCACCTCCTACTGGAGTTTTATGGGAATCCCAAATAAACCACTTGCCTCTGAGAATCCTGCTATCAGACTCTACCTCTCCAGGCACCCAACCAAAGATAGTGACATATTATAAAGGGCAGAGAAAATACATTCATGAAAAAAATCAATCGAGTCCTTATTTTAGTTTGAATGTCTGGATCAAACCACTCCTGAAGCTCACACAACCTTTGCGCTTTTCATTATAAGAACCAACAAATTCCCTTTGTAGTTAGGCTAGCTCGAGATGAGTTTTCTCTTGTTCGTAGCCAAAAACATCCTCACTGCTACATGGGGATTTATCTATCCATTTATTTAGATAAATAACATTTTTTGTATTAAATACCAGACTAATGAATGAAGTCATGCATGCAAGCTTCAGGACCGGCAACACCTTCTTTATATGGAATTTCCTTGAGTTGCTTAACCAAAATGACCTTGGGCTGGTTCAGCTGAGATGTCACGTATCATGAAAGTTCCACACACAGGCTGGGTGTTGTGGTCACGCCTATAATTCCAGCACTTTGGGAGGCCGAGGTGGGTGGATCACTTGAGGCCAGAAGTTTGAGACTAGCCTGGACAACATGGTGAAACCCCGTCTCTACTAATAATACAAACAATTAGCCGGGCATGGTGGTGCCTGCCTATAATCCCTGCTACCTGGGAGGCTGAGACAGGAGAATTGCTTGAACCCAGGAGATAGACGTTACAGTGAACTGAGATCGCACCCTTGAACTCCAGCCTGGGCAACAAAGCGAGACTTCATCTAATTTAAAAAAAAAAAAAAAAAAGAAGTTCCACACACAGGAGCATGCTTGTGTGTATCAGCAACCTTTAATCATATACTGCCTGTTATAAAGATGCACATTTCAACTCATACTCGTTGTAAAGATGCCCATCTTGGCCGGGTGCGGTGGCTCACGCCTGTAATTCCAGCACTTTGGGATGGTGAAGCAGGCGGATCACGAGGTCAGGAGATCGAGACCATCCTGGCTAACATGGTGAAACCATGTCTCCACTAAAAATACAAAAAATTAGCTGGGTGTGGTGGCGGGTACCTGTAGTCCCAGCTACCACAGAGGGTGGGGCAGGAGAATGGCATGAACCCGGGAGGCGGAGCTTGCAGTGAACCGAGATTGCGCCACTGCACTCCAGCCTGGGTAACAGAGCGAGACTCCGTCTCAAAAAAAAAAAAATAAAATAAAAAACAAAGATGCCCACCTCAATTCATACTCTGATGAATAAAATACAGAGTGGTTATTAATATCCAGATTGTTATTTGCCAGTTTGGAGACAGTGCTGAGGAAAATGCATGCACAGAAACCCCACAGTAATGCCTAGGGTGGGGGTGGTCCATATGGTGGAGTTGGGATGGGAGAAGCCCCCACCTTCCTCCAGTTCATAGTGGTGTGGAAGCCATGCTCTTGGTGATGCCTCTGTCTGTGGCTCCCCTGGCTCCAGGGCCTGCCAGGGCAGAGAAGAGTGACTCAACAAACAGAGCAAGAAGGCTCAGAGAAGCCAGCCTTCCTGTCCCCTTTACCTGGTGATTGTCCAGAGAGGGGCTTGCCCATGCTCACCCAGCTTGTCTGTGGCAAGAGCTGGGGCTAGAACCCTGGGGTTTGCTCTTTCCTAGACTGGCATCCTCCAGAAAGCATGTCTAGAAACCCCCAGTTAGGGCCAAACTCAGGTTTTCTAGGGTCTGTAGCTTACACAGTTTTGGGGTCTCCTCTTTAAGAGAAAGATACAAATTTTTACAGAAGTATCAGAAATGCTTACAGAGAAGTGTGTCTTGATCGCCACCTGGCTTCTCCTCCCCACTAGAACATTCTAGAACTCCTAGCACCTGCCTGCACTCAGAGGGGCCCATGTGAGTGAGGGGTCCTGAAACTTAGATATCATCAGTATTGGTAAGGCCTTCCCTCCTCACAAGAGGAAAAGTGGAAGGTTCTGTGTGTTCCACAGACCTTGTTCTTCCAAGCACGCCAGCCCCACTAGGAAAACATTTGCCACACAGCTCAGCTGCGGCCAGAGATGATTCAGAATGGGAGGCCGGCATCCTGGAGTCTCTCTCATAGGTTGCCTTGGTTACCTGGAGTCTTTGATCTCATTTTTGAGAGCAGGCATCTTTACCATGAAGCTTTCGGTTGATGCACAAAGGATGCCCCTGTAACCTCAGTGACAAGAGCATTAGGGGGAGAGGATGATGCAGGGACAACTGCCAGAATGCTAGACTGTCGTCAGATCCTAAGCCTGCCCCAAGTTTCAGACTAAAATGATGTCACTCTGAAGACCAGGAGTAATCTAAGTGCCTTTCATCAGATCGTCTGTGGCTGTCATAGTTAAACAATAGCATGTGCCTCCCCAAGGACAAGGAGTTTCCTCGGGCTTTTTTTTTTTTTTTTTTTTTTTTGTGAGACCGAGTCTTGCTCTGTCGCCCAGGCTGGAGTGCAGTGGCGTGATCTCAGCTCACTGCAAGCTCTGCCTCCCGGGTTCAGGCCATTCTCCTGCCTCAGCCTCCCGAGTAGCTGGGACTACAGGTGCCCGCCACCACGCTCAGCTAATTTTTTGTACTTTTAGTAGAGACGGGGTTTCACCATGTTTGCCAGGATGGTCTTGATCTCCTGACCTCGTGATCTGCCTGCCTCGGCCTCCCAAATTGCTGGGATTACAGGCATGAGCCACAGTCCCCAATGCCCAGAGCTGTGCTCAGCACATTTCAGGTAGCCGAGAAATATTTGTTGAATAAATGAATGCATTTGTTGCACACATACGATGTGATGGGAGCCGTGTTTAAAAACTTCACTTTACTGCCGGCCCTGTCACTCTGAAGTAGAAGCTGTTATTGTCCTTGTCCAGAAGGGACCAGGAAGGCACAGTAACTGTAAGAACTTGTCGGGGACACAGAGCTCAGGAGTGGCAGCAGTAGTCCTGGAGCCTTGCTCTCTGTGCTCGTAACTACAGGCACACCTCACTTTATTGCAGTTCGCAATAAAGTGTTATTTACAAATTGAAGGTTTGTGGCAACCCTGTGTAGAGCAAGTGTATCAGCACCACTTTTCTTTTCTTTTTTCTTATTTCTTTCCTTTTCTTTCTTTCTCTTTCTTATTCTTTCTTTCTTTCTTCTCTTTCTTTCTTTCTTTTTCTTTTTTTGATGGAGTCTTGCTCTGTCATCCAGGCTGGAGTTCAGTGGCACTATCTCAGCCCACTGCAACCTCTGCCTCTGGGGTTCAAGTGATTCTCCTGCCTCAGCCTCCCAAGTAGCTGGGACTATAGGCATGCATGACCATGCCTGGATAATTTTTTTGTATTTTTAGTACAGATGGGGTTTCGCCATGTTGGCCAGGCTGGTCTTGAACTCCTGACCTCAGGTGATCTGCCCGCCTTGGCCTCCCAAAGTGCTGGGATTACAGGCGTGAGCCACTGCGCCCGGCCAGCACCACTTTTCTAACAGCATATGCTCAGTTCATGTCCCTGTGTCACAGTTTGCTAATTCTTGCAATTTTTAAACTTTTCCATTATTTATCTGTTATGATCTGTAATCAGTGATCAGTAGTCTTTGATGTTCCTATCATAATTGTTTTGGGGTGCCATGAACTGGACCCATATAAGATGGCAAACTTAATAAATGTTGTGTGTGTTCTGACCTCCAGTGACCAGCTGTTCTTCCACCTCTCTCCCTCTCCTTGGACTCCCTGTTCCCTGAGAAACAGCTATAATGAAATTAGGCCAGTTAATAACCCTACAATGGCCCCTAAGTGTCCAAATGAAAGGAAGAGTCACACATCTCTTACTTTAAATCAAAAGCTAGAAATAATTAAACTTAATGAAGAAGACATGTTGAAAGCTGACACAGGCTGAAAGCTAGGCCTGTTGTGCCAAACAGTTAGCCAAGTTGTGAATGCAAATGAAAAGTTCTTGAGGGAAATTAAAAGTGCTACTCCAGTGAACACACAAATGACAAGAAAGTGAGACAGGCTTATTGCTGATACAGAGAAAGTTTGAGTGGTCTGGATAAAAGATCAAACCAGCCACAAAATTCTCTTCAGCTGAAGCCTAATCCAGAGGAAGGCCCTAACTCTCTTCAATTCTATGAAGGCTGAGAGAGGTGAGGAAGCTACAGAAGGAAAGTTGGAAGCTAGCAGAGGTTGGTTCATAAGGTTTAAAGAAAGACGCCATCTCTTTAACATAAAAATACAAGGTGAAGCAGCAAGTGCTGTGGAGACGCTGCAGCAAGCTATCCAGAAGCTCTAGCTCAGATCATTGATGAACTTGGCTACACCAAACAATAGATTTTCAGTGTAGATGAAATAGCCTTTTATTGGAAGAAGATGCCATCTAGGACTTTTCATAGCTAGAGAGAAGTCAATGCCTGGCTTCAAAACTCCTAGAAACAGGCTGACTCTCTTGTTAGGGGCTAAAGCAGCCGGTGAGTTTAAGTTCAAGCCAACGTTAATTTACCATTCTGAACACCCTGGATCCCATAAGAATGATGCTGAATCGACTCTGCCTGTGCTCTATAAATGGAAGAACAAAGCCTGGATGACAGCACGTCTCTTTACAGCATGGGTCATTGAATATTTCAAGCCCATTATTGAGACCTACTCCTCAGGAAAAAAAAAGAAAGATTCCTTTCAAAATATTACTGCTCATTGACAATGCACCTGGTCACCCAAGTGCTCTGATGGACATACGTAAAGGTATTAATGTTTTCATGTCTGCTAACACAACATCCATTCTGCAGCCCATGGATCAAGGAGTCATTCTGACTTCCAAGTCTTATAATTTAAGAAATACATTTCATAAGGCTGTAGCTGCCATAGATAGTGATTCCTCTGATAGATTTGGGCAAAGTAAATTGGAAAGGCTTCACCATTGTAGATGTCATTAGGAACATTCATGATTCAAAGGTCAAAACATCAGCATGAACAGAAGTTTGGAAGAAGTTGATTCTAACCCCCATGGATGACTTTGAGAGATTCAGGATGTCAGTGGAGAAAGTTACGGCAGAGGTAGGAAAAATAGCAAGAGAATTAGAAGCTGAGCCTGGAGATGTGACTGAATTGCTGCAATCTCATGATAAATCTTCTTTTCCTTTTAGTTGAAATGGAATAATTGTACATATTTATGGGATACAGTGATATTTTGATACATGTATACAATACGTAAAAATAAAATCAGGTAATCAGTATATCCGTCACCTCAAATATTTATCATTTTTTGTATTGTGAACATTTAAAAATCTCTCTTCTGAGCCAGGTGCAGTGGCTCACGGCTGTAATCCCAGCACCTTGGGAAACTGAGTCAGATGGATCACCTGAGGTCAGGAGTTCAAGACCAGCCTGGCCAACATGGCAAAACCCCGTCTCTACTAAAAATACGAAAATTAGCCAGGTATGGTGGTGGGTGCCTGTAGTCCCAGCTACTCAGGAGGCAGAGGCACAAGAATCGCTTGAACCTGGGAGGCAGAGGTTGCAGTGAGCCAAGATCGTAGCCACTGCACTCCAGCCTGGGCAACAGAGCAAGGCTCTGTCTCAAAAAAAAAACAAACAAAAAAAACAAACTATCATTTTGAAAATATACAATAAATGATTGTTAACCATGTATACCCTATAGTGCTATACAACAGGGGTCCCCAACCCCTGGGCCGTGGATTGATACTGGTCCAGCCTGTTAGGAACCAGGCCACACAGCAGGAGGTGAGCAGCAGGCCAGCCAGCATTACTGTCTGAGCTCTACCTCCTTTCAGATCAGTGGTAGCATTAGATTCTTGTAGGAGCATGAACCCTATTGTGAACTGCACATTCGAGGGATCTAGGGTGTATGCTCCTTAAGAGAATCTAACTGATGCCTGATGATCTAAAATGGAACAGTTTCATCCTGAAACCATCCCGCCCTAAATCTGGTCAGTGGGAAAATTGTCTTCCGTAAAACTGGTCCCTGGTGCCATAAAGGTTGGTGACTGCTGTGGCACCTACTTAGTTCTAGTAGTGCGAACACTAGAACTTATTCCTCCTATCTAGCTGTAATTTTGCATCCATTAACCAGCCTCTCCTTATCCTCCCCTCACCCACCCTTCCCAGCCTCTAATAACCAGTATTCTACTCTACTCCTGTAAGCTCAATTTTTTTTTTTTAGCTCCCACATGTGAGAGAGAACAAGAGATATTTATCTTTCTGTGCCTGGCATATTTCACTTAACCTAATGTCCTCTGGGCTCATCCATGTTGCTGTGGATGACAGGATTTCATTCTTTTTTTATGGTTGCATAGTATTCCATTGTGTATACATACCACATTTTCTTTACCCATTCATCCGTTGATGGACAATTAGGTTGATTCCACATCTTCTCTCTTGTGAATAGTGCATGATAAACATGAGGATGCAGGTAACTCTTTGGTATTCTGATTTTTTTTTTCCCTTTGGATAAATACCCAGTAGTGGGATTGCTGGATCTCATGGTAGTTCTCGCTTTCGTTTTTTGAGGAATCTCCATACTGTTTTCCATAATGACTACACCAATTCACATTTCCACCAACAATGCACGAGTGTTTCCCTTTCTCTGAATCCTCGCCAGCATTTATTATTTTTTTGTCTTCTTTTATAATAGCCACTCTAACTGGGGTAAGATGATATCTCTTTGTGGTTTTGATATGCATGTCCCTGATGATTAGTAATATTGAGCATTTTTATATACCTGTTGGCCATTTGTTTGTCTTTTGAGAGGTGTCTATTCAGATCTTTTGCCCATTTTAAAATTGAATTATTTACCTTTATGCTGTTCTTTGTAAATTCTAGATATTAGTCTCTTGTCAGATGAATAGTTGGAAAATGTTTTCTCCCATTTCGTGTGTTTTCTCTTCCCTCTGCTGATTGTTTCCTTTGCTATGCAGAAGCCTTTTAGTTGATGTAGTCCCATTTGTTTATTTTTGGTTTTGTTGCCTGTGCTTTTAGTCTTACTCATAAAATCTTTGCCTAGAAGATGTCCTGAAGCATTTCCTTTATGTTTTCTTCTAGCGGTTTCATAGTTTTGGGTCTTACATTTACATCTTAAATCCATTTTGAGTTGATTTTTGTATATAGTGTGAGATGGGGGTCTACTTCCCACCTTTTGTGTATGGTCATCCAGTTTTCCCAGCACCATTTATTGAAGAGGTTGTCCTTTCCCCAAAGTGTGTTCTTGATATCTCTGTCAAAATCAGTGGGCTGCAAATATGTGGATTTATTTCTGGGTTCTCTATTCTGCTCCATTGATAGAACAGTGGTTTTTTGAGATGGAACCTACTCCTGGTGAAGATATTGTGAACATTGTTGACATGACAACAAAGGATTTGGAAGATTACATAAACTTAGGTGATAAAGCAGCAACAGGGTTTGAGAGGATTGACTCCAATTTTGAAAGAAGTTCTACAGTGAGTAAAATGCTATCCAACAGCATCTTATGCTGCAGAGAAATCTTTTGTGAAAGAAAGAATCAACTGATATGACAAACTTCATTGTTGTCTTATTGTAAGAAATTGTCCGAACCACTCCAGCTTTCAGCAACCACCACCTGATGAGTCAGTAGCCATCAACATCGAGGCAAAAAGATGATGGCGGGCTGAAGGCTCAGATAATTGTTAGCATTTTTAAGCAATAAAGTGTTTTTTAATTATGTCCTTTTTTTTCCTCCAGAAATAATGATATTGCACACTTAATAGACCACAGTATGGTGTAAACATAACTTTTATAGGCACTGAGAAAACAGAAAAATTCATGTGGCTCACTTCATTGCTGTGGTCGGAACTGAACCCGCAATATCTGAGGTATGCCTGTGCGTTGCTTCCTAATCTATGGGATGTGTGTGACTCCTAGGAAGGAGAGATGATTTTAGATTGTAAAGGAATACAGCCTAAATAGTGTCGAATCACACAGCAAGAAAGTTACCCCTCCTTGCAACTTTCTTTAAATCCTCTTGATCTCAGGCAAGAAGAAAGGCTCAGCCTGGGATGAGGGTGGCTTTAACACCCCTCTAACCTGCTAATCTCCTCTACCTTTAAACGGCAGAGAACAAGATCCAGGCTTAGAACCCTCAGCTGAAATAGGACCCACATAGAATCTAATTTAATGTTGCTTTGTTCCCACTGCATTGATTTTTATGAGGTATCTTTTATGCATGGCAGTCCTGCTTCTTTTCCATCAAAGGGAAGAATATAACATTTCCTTTTAAAATAAGTATTTTAATAATATTGAACTGATTTTAAAATTTAAACAATATTTTACCATAAATATGTCAATAACTTTAATAGTATTTTAATCATTAATAATATAATAAGAATCTTTGAGTAAAATTCATGAATCTTATATGCAGCAGAAGGTATGAAGCTAGCACAAGGATGCATACTGAATCAGTCCGTGGAAATGTAGTTTTGGAGTGGGACGGAGCAAGAACTGATGGTCTTGGGCCAGTTTCAGTTGTTAGCCATCGCCTGGTACAGGGTAGGGGCCTCCGGAATCAGTCTGCAGATGACACGGTGCAGCTGGGCCTGGCACTGAGAGAGGAAGGAGCAGCAGGAGGTTGGGAAAGTTGTGGTCCATAGGACAGCGGAGTTGTGGGGCTGGAGAACAGGACCGAGAAAAAGACTGGGAGAAGATAGTTGGCTGAGTGAGGGAGTGTTAGGAGCCATTCCGGAAGGTGCTGGGAAGATGATGGAGCCATTGCCCGTGGGCTAATAGATTCCGCTCTCCACAAAGCATGCTAATGACAGCTCAGCTCAGTCCCAGGGCAGAGCTCATCAACCTTTTACAACACAGGCCCCAAGAAGAAGGCTTTGTTAGACTTGACTCTCTGTGATCTATGTTATGAATATAACATCTCCTTCCCCAATTCTGATATGCAGAGTCATCTCCATCTTTGGACCCTGAAAATTACTACCTTAGAATCATCAACAACAAATCCCAACTCTTTCTCTCATCCTGGGAACATTCCAATGGAACATGCATGAGTAACTGGGGGTTCCCCAACCACTGAATTCAATTTCTATTTTAAAAAATCAAGACTTTCAAAAACTGTTATCAGCAACAACAGGTCTACACATGAGTGTTAGCTACCAAATGGTAACACATCAGAAACCACCAATGTCTTTCTTAACTTATTGTCTCTGTAGGTCAATTTAAATCCTTGTCAATGTGTCATTGATTAGAAAGAACGAATTGCTTTTTTCCTAAGTTCAGGCTTTGCAGGTTTGTTCACATGAAATTTTGTACTGCCACAGCTGACGTGGGCTCGACTCCATTCACAGGCAGGCAGAACTCAGGCACATCTGCTCAGTGCATGTTCTTGGCATTCTTGTCAGTTGCACAATAATGAGTAAACATAATATGTGTCCTGAAAATATGGTATTATAGATGTTTTCTGCACTTATCCTAGGTTAAAGATGCTTCCTCTTTCACTTCTATATCTACGATAAAGAATGTAAGCCAAGGTAAGATATTGTGTGTATTTCAACTTGGAAATAAAATTTCAAGCTACTTCTCTTTTGAGTCTTCAGATCCACTTAAAATTGAAGAGTATTCTGAGATTGCAAGGTGAGGTGTATAACAAACAAACCATTCTCAACCTCTAGTCTGTGTGAATCAAAAGTTTTTTATTGCTGTATAGCCAAAATGAAAATGTAGAAATAATTTATATATTGGATGTTGAGGCTAGTTTAAGAATGAGTTATCATCTAGAAGAGGGATAGGCGAACTCTTTCTATAAAGAGCCAGATGATAAATTGCACGTGGGACATGCAGTTTCTGTCCTGATTACTCAACTCTGCCCTGGCAGCAGAAAAGCAGCTACATACAATATGTAAAAGACTGATTATGGCTTTGTGTCAATAAAGCATTATTTGTGGACCTTGCAATTTGAATTTCATATATTTTCATGTGTCATGAAATGTTCTTTTGATTTTTTTTTTTGCAACCACGTAAAAAGGTAAAGGCTTTTTTTTTTTTTTTCTTTTGGGACAGAGTCTGGCTCTGTCACCCAGGCTGGAGTACAGTGGTGAGATCAGGGCTAACTGCAGCCTTGACCTCCCAGACTCAAGCAAACTTCCCACTTTAGCCTCCTGAGTAGCTGGGACTACGTGTGTGCCGCTATAATTATTTGGTTATTTTTTGTAGAGAGGGAGTTTCACTATGTTGCCTAGGCTGTTCTCGACCTCCTGAACTCAAAGGACCCTTCCACCTCAGCCTCTCAAAGTGCTGGGATTACAAGTGTGAGCCACTGTAGCCCTAGAAATCATGCTTAACTCACAAGCTGTTTGCTGATTTTGCATCTATAACCCTAAATTTAACATTGTTTTCATCAACTGAAACAGCTTCATGATGGCAGAAAACTCTGGTGGGTGGAAAGGGATGTGATTGGAAAAGGGCAGGGATGGGGGGTGGAAAGGAAATTGAGACTCAATTTCAGGCAATGTTCATTTTCTTCACGTGGATGGTGGCTACCTGGGCATCGACATTGTAATTATTCGTTAAGCTCCACATTTATTTTCTATGCATTTTCATATACATAGGTAATATTTCACAATAAAAATTGTTTAAAAATAAGTAGTATATAAATTACCATATATAAAAATCATGTTTATCACCGACTTTGTAATTAGTAAATGTTATTAATTTGACCTTATTTTTAAAATTATTACTTTTTTCAGACAGAGTCTTACTCTGGCTGAAGTGCAGTGGAGGCTGGAGTGCAGTGGCACAATCTTGGCTTACTGCAACCTGTGCTTCCTGAGTTCAAGCAATTCTTGTGCCTCAGCCACCCGAGTAGCTGGGCTTACAGGCACATGCCACCATGCCCAGCTAAGTTTTGTATTTTTAGTGCAGACGGGGTTTCACCATGTTGGCCAGGATAGTCTCGAACTCCTGGCCTCAAGTGATCCACCCACCTCGGCCTCCCAAAGTGTTGGGATTACAAGCGTGAGACACTGCACCTGGCCTAATTTGACTTTAGAAAATAAATAAATGCTAATTGAAGTGGCACTTTTGTTTATGTGATACACTGAGGTTTCATGTGTGTGTATATATATATATATATATATATATTATTTTTTGTGTGTGTGATGGAGTCTTTCTCTGTCGCCTGGGCTGGAGTGCAGTGGCACTATCTCGGTTCACTGCAACCTCCACCTCCCAGGTTCAAGCGATTCTCCTCCATCAGCCTCCTGAGTAGCTGGGACTACAGGCGCCCGCCACCACGCCCAGCTAATTTTTGTATTTTTAGTAAAGACAGGGTTTCGCCAAGTTGGCCAGGCTGGTCTTGAACTCCTGACCTCAGGTGATCTGCCCACCTCGGCCTCCCAAAGTGCTGGGATTATAGGCATGAGCCACTGTGCCCGGCCCCCAATAGAACCTTCTGTGATGGTGGACATGTTCTGTGCATGCTGTCTACATGTATCAGATAGCACAGGTTTAAAATCTTTTTTTCACTTGATCTCCACACTGTAATTTTATATGTATGCATGTTTGTCTGTGTTCAAATCTCAACTACACCATTAGGTAGCTGTGTGATCTTGTGCAGCTTGCTTGACCTCTCTGTTCCTGTTTCATTTTTGAAATATAAATAATAATAATACCTATCTCATAGTGTAGTTGAGATTAAATAAGAAAGGTTTATGTGCCTAGTACCATACCTAGTCCATACTAAGAATTCAATGAATTTGCCATTATAATTATTGACAATTTCATCCTCACAACAGTCCTATAAGGTTTATAGAAGAGGAGATCAAGGCTCTCACAGATAATGAATTGCAGGGCTGGATTGAAATCCAGGTCTATCCAAGTTCTCTTGGACTTGGATATGTCACTTGGACTCCCCAAAGAAACTGTCATGGCAATATAGCAATTAGAGTGACCCACTGCTGTAACGGCCCTCTGAGGAGTGGAATATTATATTCACATAAAACAGAGTGGGTTCTGAACTCTAGTAGGTGTCCTTCTGAGCTTATGTAAAAAAAAAACCCTGGCTGGGCTCAGTGGCTCATGCCTGTAATACCAGTGCTTTGGGTAAGCCAAGGCAGGAGGATTGTTTGAGCTCAGGAGTTTGAGACTGGCCAACATGGTGAGACCACATCTCTACAAAATATTAAAAAATTAGCCAGACATGGTAGCTCATGCCTGTAGTCCCAGCTACTTGGAGGACTGAGGCGGGAGGATGGCTTGAGCTCGGGAGATCTAGGCTGCAGTGAGCTGAGATTGCGCCACTGCACTTCATCCTGGGGGATAGAGTGAGGCCTTGTCTTAAAAAAAAAAAAAAAACCCCTCCAGAAATACTTAATGAGTGAATAAAATTAAAAATGATGGTAATAGGTAGTTACCTGTAGCCCCAACTAACACAAACTTACCTATTAGCCAGGCAACTTCCCTATTGGCTAAAAGTTAAGTTATAAGGAAGGAAAAAACTAAAAGCTTCACTCCAGTTACCAGCAAGCCTTTAAAAATTGACTTGGACAAGCTTATTTTCCCTAGAACTTTTCCCATGGCCAGCTTTCACGAAAGGAAAGACACTTGTCCTGAAACTCATCCCAGAGCCTCCAGACCACACTGGTACGTTTGTAATGGGTGGGGTGGAGATCCAGGGATAAAGCTCTTGGGGGATTGAGATTGATGTTTATGACTCTGTCTGTCCTTGGTGCCTTTGATCTGTTACACTGAATGGATGGGGCAGCAGGCATTGTTTGTGGGAGTGATTGAGTTTTTGTTTTATCAGATTCCTACACACAGAATATAAGGGTGGAGAAATTACAGTACAGGTTTGGAATTCGGATGGGTTTGGTCGCTTGTGCTGTGGGAATTTGTCAAACTTGAGTTTTGCTCGTCGGGGCTAGATTCTGGGCCTGGGTGGGAATGGGGGGTGTGGACCATTGACTCCACTCTGCGACCCTGGCCACATCAACATTGCCCTCACGTAGCCCCGGCTCGTAGCCAATTGGTGCTCTTGGGCTGAACATAGTTAGGCCTCTGTTGGGGGCCAGAGGTCTAGGGAAGAGATGAAAAAGGCAGACTATCTCTCAACAAAGCATAAAATGTCCCGCCCCCCAGCTGCTTCAACAATGAGCTGGAGGGGTCCCGGTGGGCGACTGTTGGTGGATAGAGCCTGGAGCCGCGGGCCTTGGCATATGGCATTGCCCCAGCCACGGCGTTGACCCTCCGTGCCCTGGCCACCAGTGTCTGGGCTGCCTGGATCTCCACTGCACAGAGGCCTGTCATGGCAACAGCTGGGGGGTGGGAGGGGGTGCGGAGATGCAGATCAGCCCTGCCTGCCTGATGGGCTGAGATGGATGGGCTACCAGCCATGTGCCGGAGGGCCCCCGCCCTGCCCCTCCCTGGGGTCTGTGGAGGGGCTTGGTGGCACAGCCTGGGGAAAAGCAGGAAGGCCTTGTTTTCTGAGAGGCTTAGAGCTGGGACATTGGTGAGGGTGGGGGGGGGGACCCAAAATTGTAGATGTCCCCAGCCAGAAACTCCCCTACCCACTCTACCCCCCACATCCCCCATGGAACAGAATAAGCCCACAGACTGGTTCTAGCCTACTCAGTTTTCTCGGGAATGCCTGGAGGGGAGGACTCAGCAGACTGACTTACTTGGACCCCAGCTGAGCCAGGACCTCATCTAAGCAGATGACATTTTCCTTCCTGACTGTCTCTTCCCTGATGAGATTTTTTGACAGGTGGCCCATCTGTCCTCCAGCATCTCCACGGTCATCAGCTGGGATGAGCTGAATGAGGCATTTGATTTGCAAATGTTAGGGGTATTCTCTGCCCAGCTAGGAAGTGGGGCCGAGTCCCGGCTGGAGTGCAGAGTGGTTGCATGGGGGTGAGAATATGGTGCTGTGTCACCCAAGACACGGGATGGCTCCCAGCTCAGGGCTGAGCCCGATGTTGAAGCATCTGCCTTCTACTGTCTGTCTGCAGGTCTCAGGTTTATGACTGTCAAGGCGTTTATGGTCAGTATGGAGCAGAGAGAAAATTGGATTCGTTTTCTTGGTCATTCACTGACACGAGTATACCCAGACACATTTTTGGTACCTAAATCAGAACCTTGAAGGCTGAACTACTTAACGACACTTCCTCTACCTAACTGATAAGTAGAAGAAGGACTGTTTCATATGGTTGCTCTCAAGTTCAGGCTCTGGTGAAAGCCATGAGTTGATGCTGTGCTAGACTTAAATTCAGTGCCGTATTGGAGGCACCAAGTATTTCTATGGAAAAACTTGCCTGATAACTTGCCTTTGCTTGGCTGTGGATCTGGATATAATTGCTTGGTGCCTTTCCAGATACTCTTCTCTTGGTGCTCACACTCTGTTCCAGTTTTGATTCTTTTGTTCATATATATAATATATATACATATATACACACAGAAAAAAAACCATATATATATTTTTAAAAATCAAGGCCTGCAAGAAAGTAAGTCAAATTCTGGTAAGCTGATCACCTCAAAATTAGAATCAACTAAAAATTAGGACATTTAAATAGGCTTGCAACCATACAAGGGAGTTGTGTTGGAAAGGAGGTGCTGGAACTCAGCAGGAGTCTTAAGACATTGTTAGGATCTCTTTGATAGGGCATCTTAAATGGAAATTATCAAATGGCTCTTTAAAACATGCACCCTTTTGTTTGATTAGCCTACTATAGATAACCTTTATTAAACCTGATCTGAAATTACAGCCATGGCCTGGTGCTTCTTTGATGCTGTGGCTGTTTCATTTCCTGTTTATACTATGATACACGTTGCACTAGGAGATAAAGCACTTCTGAGGGATATTAAGACATAAAAGTCCCTTGGCTATTTGCTGGCACTGTTTTGATGTTTTCTTGCTCCCTAGAAATTAGCATATCCTTTTCAAAGCCTGCCTCTGATGAGAGTAATCCTTTGCCATGATGTATTTGCTAAAAGTCATCAATGATAGTATATTGTGTAAAGAAATGACACATAAAAGGCATAATGCTAGATTATTGATAATGAGGCAACTTGTGTAACGGTTGCTTTTGGCTTTTCTAAAACATATTTTGACACCGTAAATACACTGGGTTTATATTAATGAGGATTTAATGCTTCTGAGGTTTTAAAGAAACTTGCACAGAGCAACTTTTCAAAGGAAAGTGTTAGTAGGGGGCAATGTTTTTACTAATTTTAGTAAGTTATGTTCTATAATATCAAAACATTTTATTGTCTTGGAAATAAGAAGTGATTGTAAGCTTTTTGCTTTTGTTTTCACAGCTTGGAGCTAATGAATAAGTACTGCATGGAACCAATTTGGAGAAAGTGTTTTGCCCACATATCTAGAATTAAAAAAAATTAAGCAAGGACAAAGGAAAAGGCTATGAAAGAAAAGCAGGAAAGAATAAAGAGAAAGACGTAATAGAAGAAAGCAAAGAGAAAGAAAATAAAGGAAGCTGACAAAGAAAGATAAAAAAGGAAAAGCACAAAGGAGAGAAATAAAGCAGAGAAAAGAAAGAATAATGCAAAGAGAGAAGGAAGAAGGGAAGGAAGGAAGGGAGGGAGGGAAGGAGGGAGGGAGACAGATGAAGAGAGGGAGGGAGGGAGGAAGGAAGGAAGGAAGGAAGGAAGGAAGGAAGGAAGGAAGGGAGGGAGGGAGGGAGGAAGGAAGGAAGGGAGGGAGGGAGGGAGGGAGGAAGGAAGGAAGGAAGGAAGGAAGGAAGGAAGGGTTAAAGAAAAGAGGAGCAAAAAATAGGCAGGAAAGACAGAAAAAAAGGATGAAAAGAGGAAAGGGTGAAGAGAAGAAAGGCAAGAAAAGGTAAAAGTAAGAGAAAGAAGGATTAAGAATGAAGGGAAGAAGAAAAAAGAAAAAAGAAGAAAGGACAAAAAGAAGGAAGAAAAAAGGAAAAGAAAAGGTAAGAAAGGAAACAGGAAAGAGGGAAGGAGAAACAAAAGAAGAAAGGCAGGAAGAAGGACGGGAAGGAAGATTCTGTTGGCTGCCTGTTGATAAGGTATTCAAGAGAAGGGCTCTGTAAAAACTCAAGTTCAAAGTACATTTAGGAAAAGCATTTTTAATTAAGCTTATCTGAATCAATCAATAGACTTATCCTTAGTTTCAAGTTAGTTATCCTGGGAGTTTAAACTTGGAAGGAAGCTGAGCTCCCATTTCTGGGTCATGCCCATTTCTAGGCAGAACTGTATCCAACTTATTCCTGTTAAGATCATTCTTGAATTTTAGTTCTTTCTGTTATGATTCAATACTAAGAGATACTTAACCGTTCTTTCCTGATTGCTGAAAAGTATGAAAGAACAAAGCAGTATGTAACACTCTGGCCGAAGAAATTTCCTTCAAACCACTGTTTTCACGCTGATGTGACTGTCAATTAATATTAAGCCAAAATTTAAGATACCTTCAGCAGGAACATTTTCTTAGAAATCTGCATATTTAAAAAAATGAAACGTTTCAAGTTTTCAGCTTTTTTTTTTTGGTCTGGTCCTCTGTGCATTTAACATGTGTTGGTTTGCCTGTTCAAAGATTAAACTCTTCTCTTAATTACAGACATACTGTTTTTGGATGGTGGCTTAAAATATTTTTCTCTTGGGTGTTTGATTCCCAATTGACTATTAGAAGATCTGGGAGTAGGCTGGGCACGGTGGCTCATGCCTGTAATCCCAGCACTTTGGGAGGCGAGACAGGCAGATGACCTGAGGTCAGGAGTTCGAAACCAGCCTGGCCAACATAGTGAAGCCCCGTCTCTACCAAAAATACAAAAATTAGCCAGTGTGGTGGTGTGCACCTGTAGTCCCAGCTACGCAGGAGGCTGAGGCAGAAGAATCACTTGAACTGAGGAGGTAGAGGTTGCCGTGAGCCGATATTGTGCCACTGCACTCCAGCTTGGGCAACAGAACAAGACTCCATCTCAAAAAAAGAAAAAATGAAAAAGAAGATCTGGGGATCTGGAGATGACAAAGGGGATTGGCAGGTGGTGTGAAGAAGAATGACACTGGGTACCATGCCTCCGGCTGCTGGAAGTTTCTAAAGACCCTTTTGAGGCATGTCCCCTAAGTGAACATATTGGTGCAAACTCACGTTTACAAATTTAAACCTAGGAAATGATCAAGGAAATTCATTGACTAAGATGGGGACCAGGAAGAACTGTACTTGTGCTCACCATCACCACCCCATCATGAAGCACCTCTGATACCTGTCCTTGATGGGCAAACCTGTTATATTCTTGAGCCACTCAGTGACAAAAGAACTGACTCAAACTTCTCTCTGATCAAATATTATGTCTGTAAAGAGATTTATAAAGGGAGAGGTTTTGAGCCTTGCATTACAATTTCCAGTAATTGGAAAGTTGGGGATCTGGATGTACCTGGGAAATTAGATTTGTTGGGCTTAGGGTTTGATCCACATAATGGACTCAATTCATGTTCCATTTACTGTCCTGGCAATCTCCAGAACAAGAGAGTTATATCCTTCCCCTTTAAATCAACTCCATTCTCTCCCAAATGCCTGCTTCTTAGCTTAGAGGGACATGTTTACCCAAAGGGGTTTACTTAGTAGAAATTGAGATCTCAGCTGGGCACCATCGTTCATGCCTGTAATCCCAACACTTTGGGAGGCCAAGGCGGGTGGATCACTTGGAGCTCAAGACCAGCCTGGCCAACAAGGGGAAACCCTGTCTTTACTAAAAATACAAAAAATTAGCTGGGTATGATGGTGCACCCTGTAATCCCAGCTACTTCAGGAGGCTGAGGCACGAGAATTGCTTGAACCTGGGAGGCAGAAGTTGCAGTGAGCCAAGATCGCGTCACTGCACTCCAGTCTGGGTGACAGACCAAGACTCTCGCTCAAAAAGAAAGAAATTCCAATCCCTATATTCAACTCTGTCCAGCAGCAAGATGCTCACCTCTGCAGAGAATATTGGTTCCATGACTAAAATGGTCTACAATGATGCTTCTTAACCTCACTGTGGTTATTTATTTTATTTTAGTTTGCACTAATTTTCAGCCAATTGCAGACCAACATGCAGTTCTACTGCACAAGACTGGTGTCAGGCATCACCAAAATGACTCACCAAGGGAGTCAGACAGCTCCAGAAATGATCTATACACTGTTCAATGAGACAAGTTCACTGATCATTTGGGATCATCTAAGATGTTGTGGCAAAGTCAAATCAGTTCATGGGCCAACATCAGTTTGTGGACCACGCTTTGAGTGCCTTGGCCTAGAGGGGGCATTCTCAGTAGGTCCAATTTTTACTTCAAGTGTTGCAGGTTACTTTGTTACTTACAATACAATGGATGCATAATTCTATTGGTGATGGACATCGTAATAATGGGAAGGAATGCAAGAGGTTATCCTCTCGGTCTCTGTGTTAATCAATGGATTAGGATGGATTCCAATGTATCGTGATAAGAGTGCCAAGCCAGTCATGAATTACAAATACTGATATATCGTTGAGAGTTGTGCCAGTTGACTTTTTATGGCCCTTAAGAGCTGTGATTTTGAGAGAGATAGGTATTTTTTGTTTTGCCTATGAATAAATTTTTAGCAAGGAAGAAGGCAAGGACAGATGAAGAAAGTATGAGCAAGAATAATATTATTTGCGTTATCACATTGAAAATGAGTAAATTCTATGTGTTATCCTAAGCCATAATATTATGTTCATCTTTGCTCATTCATCAATAATACATTCTTGCCTTGCTGAAATTATCTGTGGAGTAGAGATATGGGGAAAAAATCAACATGTATTTTTTTAAAGTTCATTCTTCTGAAAAATTATGGTTGCCTATTTTATTCATTTTCCCTTGTAATATGACCAATTATATTATCTGTAACTTGACTATTTAATTCCTTATAGACTTATAAAGTGCTTCAGGGAATACCATGCCCACCCCCCAGAAGGCTGCCCTATTTCCATTTCTTCCTTCTCTCACTAAAAAATTAAATTACATGCTCTATGGCATTGGAGCTTGCACAGTCTATGGCAGTATGTGGCATGCTGTAAGTACCATGTCATGTTTTACAGCAGGATCCACTACCAGATTTTTTGGCAGTCATTTTCTCAACCACCTATAGCCATTAGAGGAGTATCAATAGCTTGACGGTTTTTCCTTTCCCTAGTCTATTTCAAACCCACTGAAATATACCTTCGGAGAAGTTGGGAGGGACCATTGAATGGTCTTAGTACTTCTTCAATAAGGGTGCTTCCACTAGAATGCAGGTGAAGCTGGAGGCTTGCTGGGCCTCGCAGCAATGTTTCATGGATCTGTATTTAAGACACACTCATGGGGAGCTAGCTGCAGTAGGTCCTACCCTGAACATAATTAGTATTGGACTCTGAGAGAGGAGCTCATAGTAGAAGTGGATAGAGTCCCAGATGGGCATTCTAATGATCTGGACAACAGGTTGATATTTAACCATCTTGTGATCTTGCTTCAGGCATGACCCAACCACTTCATTCATTCCTTTTTAACCCGGGGGGTTGCGGCTTCCTTCCTCTGCATACCTTCTCCACTTTCTTCCGGATACTCCACAAGCTTCAGAGGATGTTGGAAGATTATTAATGAGCTCAGGATTCATAAAGGATATAGGAGTGCTTGGATGTGAGGACAAAGTACACTTATGTACCTGACAGGCTTATTGGGAGGATGTGCTAATTAATGAATAGGATGCTTTGAAAATGGCAAGCATGATATTATAATAATTGCCAAGCTCCTTCATGTTCTGGCTTCCTCATCTGCAGAATGGGGATAATCACACTCATCTTGCAGGGATGTTGGAAAGATCAATGTTAACTCTGTCCTGTGTTGTGCTTTTAAATTCAGGAACGATATTTAGAATGTGGTGCAACTGCACATCAAGTGAACCCCATGGCTCAGAATTTCCATGTACAGCTCCCCTCATTATGCAGGAAATGTGAACACGATTTTTATTATTATTTATTTATTATTTTAAGTTCTGGGATGCATGTGCAGGACGTGCAGGTTTGTTACATAGGTAAATGTGTGCCATAGTGGTTTGGTGTACCTATCCACCCATCACCTAGGTACTAAGCCTCACATGCATTAGCTATTTATCATGATGCTCTCTCTCCCCTCATACTCCCTGACAGTCCCCTGTTTGTATTGTTCCCCTCCCTGTGTTCTTACTGTTCAGCTCCCACTCATAAGAGAGGCCATTTGGTGTTTGGCTTTCTGTTCCTATGTTAGCTTGCTGAGGATAATGGCTTCCAGTTCACCTATGTCTCTGCGAATTACATGACCTTGTTCCTTTTTATGAATGCATAGTATTCCATGGTGTATATGTACCCCATTTTCTTTATCCACTCTATCATTGATGGACATTTGGGTTGATTCCATGTCTTTGCTATTGTGAATAGTGCTGCAGTGAACATATGTATGCATGTAAGAAGGTATTTTATCTTAAAAGCTGACAAAAGAGAGAAAGGAATGCCTTCCTGAAAATTTTTGTCTTTTAAAAATTTGCTCAAATTGCATAAGAATGCATGTGTTATTTTTAGCCTCTGGGGAGACAAAAAAAATCGCAGAAATAGGGCCAGAGACACTGTGTATATCCCACTAACCCTCCCCACAAAGAGCAGATGACTTAGGATTATGTTTTTCCACAAAGGACAAAAGGCCCCAAATAGCAGCTTCTTCAACTACAAAGAAGCTTCATTTATTTTTTCTCCCATGGGGAATCTGGAGTCTGGCTGTCTATGACAGATGGTGATTTTTCACTGCGTCCTCATATGGAAGGGCGGGGCTAGCCCTCTAGGCTCTTTTTAATAAGGGCACCCTGGATCCCATTCATGAGGACTCCACCCTCGTGACCAGGTCACCTCCCAAATACTATCACTTTGAGGGGCATGACTTCAACATAGCAATTCTGGACGGACACAGACATTCAGACCATAACAAGTGGGTCTTAAGAGCAAAAAATCTGAAGACCTAGGGTAAGACCCTTGTCCTCATAGAATGAAAGTGTTACTCTAGTTCAGGCCATCATGTCTGCATTGCAGCCAGCAGGAAGGAGGAAAGAGGGAGGATAAGAGCACACTCCCTTCCCTTTGAGGATGTTCCCAGCATGGCACCTACAGCTTCCTGTACCTCATTGGCTAGTGCTTAGTCACTGCAAGAAAGGATGGTCAATATAGTCATCAGGCCACGTGCCCAACTCGAAAGAGCTAAGGAGAGTGCCATTCCTGAGAAAGTAGGCAAGAAAGGCTACTAGCAGCCTTTGCTACTGGTGAAAAGTGCAAAAACAATATTCCTGCTCATGAGAAGTGGCCCTGCCATCTGCAGGCTTTCCTTCTGCAGTCCAGGCAGATGGCTCTGAGGACTTTTGTGTGTCCCAAAGTCCTCACCCCCGCATACTTGGCTGCACAGGTTGTTCTCATTTTCATTCACCCTCAAAACTTGGCTTGACCTGTGAAGTAGTCTTGCAAGCTGAGCCCAAAGGATCTCTGTGACTTGGTCCAATCTCTGAGTCTCTCCAGCTAAGTAAGTGCTGAAGGGGAGTCATTATTTTCCAAAGAGAATCACAATGGAGTTTAGTGAGGAAGAACTGGGGTGAAAATTCTTTCATGTGTTAAGAAACCTAGAAGAAAAAGGAGGTGAGCAAACTAGAGCACGAACTGGTTGACAAGCGAGAACAGCATTAATGTGGCCAAGACTTGAGGGGTTGCCTTGGGCCAGATGGATCAAATAGCTTTGCTGAGACCAAATCTTTAACCTTGATCTTCCACCTTGCAAATATCTGCAGTTTGTCACAAGACACACTCAGTGGAGAAGCACAGATGGTTCAACACAACTTACCCCATCTAGTGTTGGAAAATCACCTCCTAGTCTGTGCTCTTTTGACGACAGGTCCACAGAATGATCTTTATCTTGACTTTTCTGGCTTATTTCAGAGGGCACATGGGGCTACAGGGATGTAGCCCTCACATCAACTGTCACAAACTTTTATGCATAGAATTCTCTTTCTCCTAACTGATTCCATTCAAAATCTATGGTTCTGGTTGGGTGCGGTGGCTCACGCCTGTAATCCCAGCACTTTGGGAGGCCAAGGCAGGTGGATCACCTGAGGTCAGAAGTTCAAGACCAGCCTGGCCAACATGGTGAAATGCTGTCTCTACTACAAATACAAAAATTAGCCAGGTGTGGTGGTGGGCGCCTGTAATCCCAGCTACTCGGGAGGCTGAGGCTTGAGAATTGCTTTAACCTGGGAGGTGGAGGCTACAGTGAGCCAAGATTGCACCACTGCACTCCAGCCTGGGCCATAGAGTGAGACTCCAAAAAAAAAAAAAAAAAAAAAAAAAAATCTGTGGTTTTTTGGCCTGGAAAGAGAACCCAGTTTGCTCATTTGTTTTCTTACCTTTTGCTAAGATTGTTTCTTGAGGTTCTCATGAAAAGTGGCTAAAATGTATTTGGTTCTTTGCTTTATTTAGTACATTTTCTGGCCTTCAAAGAATATATGTGGATGTGAATTGATGTTTCCTATTTTGCAGTCCCACCCACTACCTTCCTCTACCTTCTTTTTACCAAAGACGAATTACCTCCCTTGAAAGATGTGATAATGTCTTGACTGATCTCTACTGGAAGACAGTTTTCCCCAGAATATTTCCCAGGGTCCCAGAGCAGGGCATGCTTCACTAGGCATCCAGGCAAAGTGGCTTCCTTCCCACCCACCTGTCCTAGCATTGTCAGTCCCTCTCTGATGATTTCGAGACTGTTCTTTGCAAGACGGGAGCCTCAGCATCAATGAAAGTTGACTGTGGGTTGTGTGAAGTTTGGCATTATAAAAGCAAAAACCCTAAACTCTTTCAGAAAAATCCAGGCTCAAAGTCAGACTTGCAGAACAGCGGGTACAAGCTGCAAGTAACAACAAAGAAGACAAAAGAAAATGATTTCCTTTAAGCTTTTGGAAGGCATGATAATTATGTAACCTCTCCTCTCTCTCAACCACAACTAAACAATGTTGGGCATCTTGCTTGGATAGTAGGCATTGCACACTGCAAACCAGCCCCCGACTGGACTCTTCTAACCTGTTTCAAAAGTTTCCTTTCAACCTGAACCACTGAATTCTGTCTTTATTCCTCGGCTTTTATCCATGTAACTATGGCAGTGCTCTCTGGAGAAGAGAGGAAAATCAATGACTCACCTGCCTACAAACCAGACTCAGTTAACCTGGCTTCAAAGGGAAGAGTATATTTCCCTCAGCCTCTCTTTGCCTGTCACTAACACTTTACTTCTCTCCTAAAGAAAACACGTCAGGATTTTGCAGCACAGAGGGAAAAACCTGGGACCCATTTGATAAAAGAACATTCCCAAGGGTCTTGGATGTTTTAGGAAGCATGCTTTTCAGAACAATGTGGAAAATGAGGCCACATCAATTTTCTACGTGGCTGAAAACTTCATAGCCATATTTTGGCATCTTGATTGGCAAACACGTCCTACAGTTGCTGGCTGGGCCTTGCTAAAGTAAACTCAATGTCTGTCGTGTCTTTTTTTTTTTTTGAGACAGAGTTTCACTCTTGTTGCCCAGGCTGGAGCGCAATGGCCCGATCTCGGTTCCCTGCAACCTCCGCCTCCCGGGTTCAGGTGATTCTCCTGCCTCAGCCTCCCTAGTAGCTGAGATTATAAGTGTGTGCCACCACACCCAGCTAATTTTTTGGATTTTTAGGAGAGACCGGGTTTCACCATGTTGGCCAGGCTGGTCTCAAACTCCTGACCTCAGGTGATCCACCTGCCTTGGCCTCCCAAAGTGTTGGGATTACAGGTGTGAGCCACCGTGCCCGGCCTGGTCTGTTGTGTCTTTTAAGCAAGTGAAGCCTCTTAGGGATTGTATTATACAGTGGTTAAGGATGTGGGTTCTAAATTCAGATGGCCTGGGTTCAACTCCTAGCACTAGCATTCTCTAACCACATGACTTTGGAAGCCTCAGTTTCCTCATCTGTAGAAAGGGATGATAATAGTACTTACTTCACAGTTTTGCGGTAATATGTAAAGTACTTCCCACAGAGCCTGGCCTAATGGATCCACACAATTAGGATAGGATACAGGCGGGTTAGATTTGGTTTGGTGTCCTTGTGGGTGGGGGTTATGCAGACTTGGTGACCTCCTCCCTTTTTAATTCCCTTTTCTAAGATGTCCGATTGGGAGGTAACAAGTCTTCCTGTCAACTTTTTTGTTTTGTACTCAGCATTGTAATTTTTTTTTTTAAAGAGGCAGCTAAACTTTTCTTATAGGGAAATCCTTACAGCCCTTCTTTTATTTATTTATTTATTTATTTATTTTTTACATTATTTTGAGACAAGGTCTCACTCTGGTGCCTAAGCTGTAGTGCAGTGGCACGATCATGGCTTACTGCAGTCTCGACTTCCTGGGCTCAAGTGTTTTCTCCCATCTCAGCCTCCCAAGTAGCTAGGACTACAGGTCCATGCCACCATGCCTGACTGACTTTTGCATTTTTTTGTAGAGACAGGGTTTTGCCATGTTGGCCAGGCTGGTCTTGAACTCCCGGCCTCAAGCAATCCCTCTGCCTTGCCCTCTGAAAGTGCTGGTTCTACAGGTGTAAGCCACCATGCCCGGCCCCTTACAACCCTTCTAAAGCCTCCTTGTCAGGCCGGTGCAAAGCTCTTGACCATCATTTGAGCAGCACACGACTGAGCTCATGATCCAGCCCCTTCCCTCCACTCTCTTCTCTCCAGATCCATAGTAGATGCCCTCTCTCCCCACCCCTCACCTCTACTTCCTTGTCCTCTGTTAAGTCACATCCTTGTTCTGGTTGCGCAGCACTCCTGTAAGGAGTTTCTGAATGCCCATTCTTCCCAGGAGCCTGCTGGGATCGATCCCTGCTTTTCCTTCTCTACAGTTGGAACTCCCTTTGCCGCCTGTCTGCCTCACACCGTCTTTGTTCTTTGTTTATATTTTACTCCTTAGAGTTGCTGCTTGTGTTTCCATCTCAGATTGTGAAGTCCTGGAGGGCAGGACATTGGCTCTGTAATTTTCTAGATTAACCTTTGATGACGGTCACCATCATCAGAGATGCTGTGGCCTGAAGGGATGCTTTCCTTTTGATGAGTGAAAATGAAAAGCCCTTTGGGCATGGCCCAGCAAGGGTTTCCAAGCTCTGGGTTGCTCTGTCCTAAACCACCATCACTTCTGCTCTTGTTACTTCACTCTCTTATTTCTTCCAAATCACACACCCTGAAGCTTGAGCACCCTGAATCCACCTGGCCCTCTCACTTATTTACGTGGACCCATTTCCTAGAGCAAACACCTGTTTCAGATCCAGCTTAATTATTATTCACCAGGTTCGCCAGCTGGACTATATAAAGAGCCACTCTATCCCTCATCCTGGGCTCTGAAGTTCAGCCTTCCCTGTTATTTCCCTTCCTAGGCCAAGAGGTTGATTGGCTGTCTAGGGAAGGTGTGTTTAATGACAGTTTTATAGGAGCACCAGCCAAGCAGGGAACATCACACCAAATGTGGTTTGATACTTCTCCTGCCCCTTTGCCTATGGCACAGATGCTGTGGCAGCTCCAAGTCTTGCTCTCTTTTTTTTTTTTTTTTTGAGACAGGGCCTCACTCTGTCACCCAGGCTGGAGTGCAGTGGCACCATCATAGCTCCCTGTAGCCTTGACTTCCTGGGCTCAAGCAATCCTCCCACCTCAGTCTCCCAAGTAGCTGAGACTACAGGTTTGTATCACCATGCCTGGCTAACTTTTTTATTTTTGCAGAGATGGGGTCTCACTACGTTGCCCAGGCTGGAATCAAACTCCTGGGCTCAAATGATCCTCCTGCCTTGCCCTGACAAAGTGCAAAGATTACAGGCATGAGCCACCATGCCTGGCCTTTCTCACAATTCTTCACCCTGGCCTTTATGTTGGAGTGAGAGGGCATCCTTTCCGCCCCTTGATTTTGGGCTCACCTGCATCACTTGCTTTGGTCAATGAGAAGTTAGTGGATGCGACGTAAGCAAAGACTGAAAATGTGCTCGTGTGGCTGGGCTTGCCCTCTTGTGCCTCTTCTCTTGCCATGAGAAGAATGGCCCCTGGCTGGCTGCAACCTTTCAGCACAGACTCCAGAATGGATACATATTGAGCAGACTCAAGTCCAACTCACAGCAAGAAGACAAGTCCAGCTGGACGGCAGCTCGAAGCAGAGCACTCTTGGCCTGTCAGCCTCGATTAGCCAAAGCACGGCTCCCATAGAGATAGGAGAATAAACATAAATGATTCCTGTCTTCAGCCACTGAGTTGTGGGGTAATTTGTTATGCAGCATTATTGTGGCAAGAGCTAGCTGGGGCAGATGGCAGATAGGTGTTCTCTTGAATGCCAACTCTATTCAGTTGGTAGTGATTGAGCAGAGTGCTCCACTGAGTGGAAAAGGATTGTGACGAATTTGGGCTATGAAAGAATTCCAGGACTGACTAGTCACATCTGCTGTAGGAGTCGTGGCACAAGTGCACGACTTTAGATGTTATCCTGCATCTAAAACTTCTCTAGATGACTTATCTTGGGGCTGAGTGTGGCTCATTGAACAGTACTAATATACACAGGACTAGATGACACATCCTCTGCGGTTTGCATATTTATTCATATCTCAGGCTGTCACCAGTATGCAAGGTACCACGAGCACATGCTGCTTCTTAGAAAAGTGCACTGCTGCAAAGATGCGTGCACAGGGTTGCCAACTTGGTGAGCAGTTAATATTTTAGGGGGGGATTTCATGGGGGGTGCTTCTTCTTCCATGAAGATGTATCACTTTCTGGGGTACATGGTCTTGATAAGTG
This sequence comes from Hylobates moloch, assembly GCF_009828535.3. Classification (NCBI taxonomy): domain Eukaryota; kingdom Metazoa; phylum Chordata; class Mammalia; order Primates; family Hylobatidae; genus Hylobates; species Hylobates moloch. The sequence goes on from NW_026652335.1 coordinate 289,927, forward strand.
CAGCGTGGACTGCATTTCAGCCCCTAATTGCTCCCTTGGCCGTAAGCATTTTTGTGCAGTGCACAAACTGCACCGCTGTACATGGCAGGCCCACCAGCACAAGTTGGGATGAAAGTTTGTTTGTTCGTTTGTTTGTTTAGGAAAAGAAGAACCAAGATGAAAGGAGTAAAGCCTGCCCTTCTCCGATGTCAGTCCCGCCCACCTCCTTGGCTTTGGAGTTTTGAATGAGTCACTTTAGCACAATCTGATCTTGCGTTCCAGGCCCAAAGTCCTTGTGCATTCTGGAAAGCTGGAAGAATGATTGAATTAAAGGTGGGGATGTCTACTACTGAAAAGGCATATTCTATTATTCCAAAAGAGGATACAGTCTGTTCCACTGAATCTCTAGGCCTGGAAATGTTGGAAAGTGCTAAGCTGAGAACAAATTCCCTAAAATCTTTTGCCTACTTCTGCTTGTCAGGGACCTTGGAAAAGCAAACGCTGTAATGTAAAAAGATCCTCTTCTGCAAGGTAACCAAAAACCCGCGTAAAGGCTGACCCTGGAATTAGATTGCTTGAGCTTGAAGAGCCAAATAAAAAGGAGTCACATCTGGTTCCATTTTTCTCGTGAAATCATCTCACACTGACCAAGTAGGTCCTTTCCTGAGTATATAAATACAGAAGACACACACATGGTTGTTATCAAACAGTATTGTGCAAAATTAAGTTGGCTACTTTATGGCGAAATGGAGAAGAATGGCAGGCATTTCAAACACATGAGTTTCTCTTCATTGGGTCTGGAAGCAATCACTCATGAAGACAGCTACTTTATCTCCTAGAGTGAGGGCCATGCTAGAAAAGACATCATATTGGGTTAAAACCAGTGACATGGTCAGCCCTGCAATGAATCAGAGTACACAGAGCTCTGATTGCCCATTGACTTGGGGGACGATGTGGCTGTGTTAACGACAGAAATCACCTCCACCCCATGTCCCAAGCTGGTCTTTTGGACAAGGTCTCTAATGTGGTGACCATATGTGAACTCAAGGCCAAAGGGAATGGACTTACGGGGATTTTTCAATTATCTTTTGGTCTCAGAGACTTACTGCATTGTTGCTACCTGACTCTCATCACCAGACTGTTCCTGGGGAATATACAACAGATGAGAAGCAGAAATCAAGGAAACACCCCAAGCGTTAGCTGTGGCGAGCCTTGAAATTGCTCCATAGTAAGCCAGATGGAGGGAATGTTGAAAGGGGCAGGGATATTCCTAGCTGGGCCTTTGGTTGAGCCTATTCTCATCCAGTGGCTATTCCAAAGGAACACGAATCCCCCTCCAGATTAAGTGTCCCATCGGACCTGTGTGAACAGAAGGATAGTGGTGAGAGGTGGGGGAAAGAGTGAAATCATGAACTGTGAAGCAATAAAAACTAACGAGGTTGGGAGAGGGAGAGGAACTATGAAATTGTTTCCCCTATCACCCTGCCTTGGAATTCCCAGATGCTCTCATTTTTATAGGCTGGGTTGAAGGCTAAGAAGCTTGCACAAAATTGGGACCCATGAATGGTACATAAGTGGGCCAAAAATGAAGAGCACTGTGAATGTCCCAGGGATGGGAGTGGGGTCCTTGCCCAGAATTCGTTCTTTTCTTTAACTTTGGTGTTTCCAAACTTACTATACTGTCGAGACCTTGTTATAGCACAAACTGCCCAAACCAACTCTCCATGCAATCAAAACAGTCTCAAGCTCTTGCTAATTGTCTCCTGACACATTATTCAATGAAGATTGCAGCTGTGGATGCCAGCAGTCTCTTGGAGTATATGGAATCAACATTTGAAATCAGTTCCTGGAAAGGTATTTCTGGTCTGTATCTTTTCTTTGTAACATTCAAAGGAATTGTGTCTAACAGGGAAAAGATTTGGAGAATAAGGTTTTTTCTTCTGTCTCTGCCCAGAGGATTAAGATGACCAAAAGGGTCCTTCCTTTAAATGGAAAGTGAAAAATAGAAATATGTCTTATATAAGCCCTGGGGAAATCGTAATGTGGTCCACTCCTTCGTAACTGGGGTGTGGAAAATGTGGGAAATTTTGATTCATGATAGTTCAGACTTCTCTTGAAGGGTCCTGGTGGGGCACTTGAAAGAAGAAACCTGTTTTATGGAATGGAGTTTTCCATTTTCAAGTGCAAGTTGTAGGTGTGGTCATAGGAACAGCATGGGGTTTTTAAGGCAATGTGATGTGAACTTGAAACCTAATAGTGCGGTTCTCTTAGCAATCTTGGTTGGGGTGGTTTGAAAGTCACTGTCCAAGGAGCCTGCAGAGAGTTGTGCAGTCAGCTTTCGTTGCCAGTGTTCCACAGACAAGCGTCACTCAGCCTAGAAATCCTAGACTCACTCAGCAAGTATTCCCTGCAATGGGCCAAGGGCATGAGTCTAGGACTGGTCCTTCTTGAGACCAGTAAGTGCATTCCCCTTCCACATCTTCTTAGGGACAGCCTTAAGATTCTCAGCATTTGTGTTTGCCTATCTGAAAAAATGGAAATGACAACCCAGCTTATGCTTTTTCTGAGTGTGAATTTATTAACACTCAAATGTTTTATTAACACTCAAATGTTTGCTAATTGTCAAGAGCTTGCAGCCTTCCTCAGCCCTGAATGCCCTCTGCAGAGCCACTGGCACCCCACAGGTACTAAATTAAAGAAAAGGAATATGCAGAGACCCGGCATGGCAGCTCACGCCTGTAATTCCAGCACTTTGGGAGGCCAAGGCAGGTGGATCACGTGAGGTCAGGAGTTGGAGACCAGCCTGGGCAACATAGTGTAACCCTGTCTGTACTAAAAATACAAAACAATTAGCCAGGCATGGTGTTACGGGCCTGTCGTCCCAGCTACTTGGGAGGCTTAGGCAGGAGAATAGCTTGAACCCTGGAGGCAGAGGTTGCAGTGAGCCGAGATCATGCCACTGCACTCCAGCCTGGGCGACAAAGCAAGACTCTGGAAAGAAAAGAAGAGAAGAGAAAAGAAAAGAAAAGAAAAGAAAAGAGGCAGGGAGGGAGGAAGGAAAGAAGGAAGAAAGAAAAAAGAAAAAAGAAAGGGTGAGAAAGAAAGAAAGAAGAAAGAGAAAGAAAGAAAGGAGAAAGAAAGAAAGAGAAACAGAAAGAGGAAGGAGGAAGGAAGGAAGGGAGGGAGGGAGGCAGAAAAAGAGAGAGGAAGGAAGGGAGAGAGAGAGAGAAAAACAGAAAGAAAGAACAGGAATAGGCAGAGAAGGACGGACAGAAGCAGGGTCTGACAAGACAGTCTACACCGTGGCGTGGCGAAGGCAGCGTCTAGTAGACATGCCAAGTGCCAGCCCCTAACCAGGGCCAGGCCAATGTTCCAAGCCTCAGCAGTGGCTGCTGTCCTTGCCCTTCCTCCCCTGGCACTTATACCCATGAGGAGCGATCAGGATGCTCCCAGGACTACCTCTAGCCCCAGGAAAGCAAGGAGCTCTATCTGACAAGCTTCCCAACTGCCCTGAGAATTTGAAGCTACTCCAAGAATGAGAGGAAATAAAGTCTGGAAAACCTCAGCAAGAAAATGGCCAGGTTATTCCACCTCATTTCTTCAGCCTTTTCTTGGCATGAATTATCGAGAAAACTAACTGGGTGGAACTGCAGGTGTCTAAGAAGAACTTTGATTTTTCTAAACATTTACAATTCTCTTTTATGTATGCAGTCAGAAAATGGGCGAGGAAATCGAAAATGTAAATCTTTCAGCAAACGTGTTTGTCAGGGAGATGCCAGACTCCCTTCAGAGGAGCAAATTATCGTGAAATAAGCCCAGAGAGGAAAAACCGTAGAGAAAATTTCCAGAGAACACTGGCTCCTCCGAACCGGAAGTGGAGCCTCGGCAGGAAGGGGCAGGGCTTTCCCTGAGAGCCAACGGGATTCCCGGCGTGGTTGGGGCAAAGATGGCGGGCGCCTGTGGGACGGGCCCGGGTCCTTGTGCTCCCGGCCTCTCCTTAGCTGAGAAATAGTCTGTTATTATAGAATGATGTGGGAGAATTGTATCTGGTTCTTCTGACTCTCCAGTTTTTAGAATGGTGTCCTCAAACATACCATCTTTCCTTTAATAGGTATCACCATCATGAATTGAACCTTCCCTAGAATCTCTTGGGAAGATAAAGGCAACACTCTGAGGTTGACCAAATTTGCTTTTATCTCTCTTTGCCTCTTTGCTACTCCTGTCTTCTTCCCATTAATAAAACTACTCATGTCAGCTGTGGTGGCTCACACCTGTAATCCCAGCCCTTTGGGAGGCCGAGTTGGGAGGACTGCTGTTCAAGACCAGCCTGGGCAACATAGCAAGACCCTATCTCTACAAAAAATAAAAACGTTAGCCAGGCACGGTGGCACATGCCTGTGGTCCCAGCTACTCTGAAAGCTGAGGGGGGAAAATCCCTTGGGCCCAGGATTTTGAAGCTTCACACCATTGTACTCCAGCCTGGGCAATAGAATGAGAACCTATCAAAAAAAAAAAAAAAGAGAGAGAGAGGAAAGAGAAAGGAAGAAAGAAAGGAAAGAAAGAGAGGGAGAGAGAAAGAAGGGAGGGAGGGAAGGAGAGAGAAAGAAAAGGGAGAGAGAGAGAGATGGAGGGAAAGAGAAAGAAAAGAAGAAGAGAAAGAGAAAAGATAAACACCTTGTGCAAAAATAATAATCAAATAGAATATACCAATGAAATATCAAATGCTAAGAATAAATTTAATAAGAATGTGCAGAACTTACATGAGGAAGATGCTGCTAACATAAAGAGGAAACTAAACGGGGAAATATCCTTTGTTTTTGGATAGGCACATACGGTATTGTTAAGAGGTCCTTTCTCTCTAAACTAGTCTGAAAATTCGACCCAACATTAATCAAAACCTCAACAAGTGTTTTGGGTACTTGATAAAAATAATTCTAAAATTAATCTGGAAGAATATAAAGGTGAGGATAAACAGGAAATCCTTAGAAGGAAAACAAGGAAGAAGTAGCCCCCCTCCCCCCACCCCAGATAATAAAACATGCTATACAATTGCAGTTATTTTAATAGTGTCACTGAGAAAGGAAAAGACAAAGTAGTGGAACAGATTACAGGTTCCAGAAATATCAACATGTAAATCTCAGAATTCAGTCTATGATAAAGGGTATTTTCAAACAAGCAAGGGAAAAGATAATTTATTGAACACTATTGGAACAACCGACTAGCCATTTGGGGAGAAGTGCCATCATCCCCCCAAATAAATTCTAGATGCTTTAGATGTAAAAAATCAAGTCATAAAAGAAAGCACTGATGAATACTTGTATAATCTTTGGGTGGAAATGTGTAGGCATGGCACAAATGCCATAAGCCATAAAGAAAAAGATTAGGACTTGTGGCAACATAAAAAATTAAAAACTTCTGTACAACAAACACTGAAAGCAAAGTAAAAAAATAAAACACAACTAGAGAAAATGTTTAGGACACATGTCAGGAGGTTAATATCCCTAATACTGAAAAATTTCCTTCTAGTAAGACAAACAACCCAATAAAACTCTAAATGATACTTCATGGGTTGATAAAATGATTTCCAACTTGAGTTGTCAGACAAAACATTTGAGATAGACTAACAAAATTATTGTTTATCTAAAACTCTAATTGGGCATATTGTATTTTTATTTGCGGAAGGTGGCAACACTGTTTCAGACACTTGTTCTCATATGGCCCTGCAGTAAATTCAGTGAGATGGGGAAAGAGGTTAATTAACCTCTCCAGCAGCAGTTTCCTCATCTGTCAAATACAGTGTGAGAATTAAATTGGATAATATAGGTACTGCACCTCAGGCAGGGCCTGCCACATAGGGAGTATTTAACGTATGTTGGTTTCCCCTTCCTCTACACGGGGCTCATTTTACAGAAGAGAAAATGGAGGTTCAGAAAGAGGAAGTTACTGGCCCAAGTTCATTCAGCTAGTAGGACAGATTCATTCCTTGCATCCCAAGCCAAAACTACCTCATTCCCTGCTCACCCCTACACGACGTCCATTGCCTTCTCTGGGTCGGCGTCCCATGTGTCAATGTGACTGAGCCTATTGAACATTTGGTCTGTCCCAGGTGTCTGATTTTTGTCCTCTGCCCAACTAAAAGTGCTCTCCCAAGTGACTAGAGTCAACCTAATTAACAAATTTGTGCTACAACACTGTTTCTCAACCCTGGCTGTATGTTAGAATCACTTGGGGAACTTTAAAACTCTTCATGCTCAAGCCACAGCAGACCAATTAAATGAGAATTTTGGAAGTAGGACCCAAGCATCAGTATTTGTTTATTTGTTGTTTGAAAAAAACTCCCCAGCAGAGTTCCATGTGCAGCCAGGATTGGGAATCACAGTGCTAGGGTATTGATGGCTGATCCTGAAGTTGTAAAATGGTTGCCCATGAGATTATCTAGTCTAACTCTCCCATTTTATAGATGAGCAAACTGAGGCCCAGAGAGATGAAAAGACTTGACTTAGATGGCCCAGCAGATTAGAGAGGCAAAAGGGAAATTAGAACCCAGCTCACTGTTTCTTCTTTTGTAAATGTGTTCAGAAGATTTTCGGTTCTTCCCCAAACACATACAACCCTTGTTTTTTCAAGCGCCTTCAGTCACAGAAAGAACGTAGGGGTTGGGTTGCAGTGATTGAGGCATTTGACTTCAGCCTCCCCACCCCCACCCTACAAACTTTGTTCCCATGAATTTCATTCCATCTGCCTTGACTTCCCACCACCACCACCCCACCTTTTTTCTCTTTCCTCAATTATCAGCTTAATTTCTGAAGATCATTTTGAACATTTCCTTCCAGTGGCCAGGCCTGAAGCCTAGTGGCAGATATTTCTCCTTTTGGTCTGGTGGCACTTCCAATGTGTCCCTGCTCCTAAAGATAGCCCTGCAGGCGGTGGCTGTTCCACCCCAGTGAACCCACGCCCATGTTTTCTGATTCAGCATCCTCTACAGACACCAAGTTCTTGTTAAGACTTACCTCTTCTGTTCATACTCAAGTCTCTAGAGGGTGACAAGAACTAAGCTGATCAACTAATATTGCCTTAGGTGTCACTCATTGTTTAGTGTTTATTGCTTAGCCTTACAATAATAAATAATTTCTGTTTCCTCTTCATCAGCTATTTTCCTGCTCAGAAAATCTATTTGAGTTTTGTCTGGGGCTTTGTGGTCAGAGATGCTCAATCTGTGGTTTATGGATGGCCTACGGGTCATAGAATTCAAGGGGTCCATGAACATGGCTGGGAAAATATGTTATTTTCACTAACAACAAAATATGTATTTTCTTTTTTACTAAACAATAAAATACATCATTCCATTCTCAAACTTTATGGAAATTTGGTGTATGATTTTTGTTATAGATGCAGGAAACAAACCATAGTAAAACGGTTTTTACTGTTTTACATAGTAAAATAACACTTACATAATAAACACAGAATAAACATTTACATAGTAAAAGTGTCTGTGATTTTGTTGATTTTGTTACCATCAAAACAAATAAATATTTTCATATGAAGTTATAGTCGTTGCCAATATCTTGAGGTTAATTATTCTCAGCGTTACTGAAATTATGATAGGTATAAACCTGTCACTAGAGTGTCTAAATGCAATAATAACAAGTGCACGTAATACTATGTCTCGATTTTAAAATATTTTAACTGCTTTTCAGTGTAATTGGTTTCCTTTGTAATCCTATGTATTTTATTTTTTGCATTTAAAAATATTTAAACGATTTAAAAGCATTATTCTGAGAAGGGCACCATGGCACAAAGCAGGCCAAAAGCCTTGCATCAGCATCTTTTGGATGTGGGGGTGGCACTGGGACATAGGGATTGTCCTTTTTAGCCTCTTAAATTGCCTCAGTAGCTGCTACCTGCCGGGGCTCACTTGGCCGTGTTAGGCTGGGGCTGTTGGAAAGTTGGGCTCTTCTGAAAAGCTCACCCCAGGAGTTTCATCGTCTTTGGGCAGTTCCATTAGTGTGAGAGTCCAGCTTCCTTCCACAACCCAACAATCTTAACAGGGAATTACATATTAAAGAAGGACAAATGGCAAGCATGAGTCAAAGCTGTTTTGGTAGCAAGGAAGAGAAATCTATTCATGCTGGCTCAGAGCAAGGTGTTGGTGTACTGACCTAGAGTTCTCATGAAACAGACCATAGCAGGCTACTTGGAGAGCAGGAAGCTGCCCAAGACTGAAGCATCTACTTTCTGGATCTCTCAAGAGCCTCCTGCTCTCTGATTCTCCCTGCACACCTGCCTCATTTTCTCTTTTCTGACCAGTCGCTTCTGTTTTCTCCTGAGGTCTGCTCTCCTATAACCTCAGCTCTGGCTTCTTCTAATGTCCACTCAAGCCCTGGTACTACATGGCCTTGCAGCCCACCTTCTCACAGCTCACTGGCTCCTCACTTCTCCTAGGTCTTGGGAAGACTGCACGTCTCTACGCCATTGCAAGCAGGTGGGGCCATGTGACTAGCTCTGGCCAATGGGCTGTGAGAGGAAGGAAGCATGTGTCACTTACCAGTCAAAGCTTTTAAAGCCAGCATGAGCCCCTTCCGTGGTTTCTTCCTCTGCTAAGGTGAACCCTGAAGCTTCATGTAGAGATGACAGTGTCATAAGATGGGTGAACCTCAGGCATCCTGGGGCCTGAGTGATTATGTGGAACAGAGAAAGTCTCCCACCCCCACCCCACACTTGGCAACCTACCTTTGCATGTAATGCCAGGAATAAACAGGTGAGCAAAGAATAAATTATTTTTTAATCCACTAAGATCTGAGGGTTGTTTACTGCTGCAGCATATCCTACCCTTTCCTAATTAATAGACCGTCTCCCTGTGTGAATATAAATTATTGGTGGAAGAATTTGAGTCACATAGCCTGGGTCAGTTGTCCATCTCAGTTCAATAAGATGTAGTTGGGGCTGAGATAAATCATGATTAAAATGTGCCTGGCTTCATCATTTCCAAAAGGAGAGTTTGTAAGAAAAATATCTTACTCTTCAGAGAGGAAGCATCCGAGGTCTTTAGTGAGAAATGCACTCATAATTTAGGGAAGATGAATATACTGCCTAGGGGTTAAAATGGTCTCGTATGGTATATTAGTCTGTTTTCATACTGCTGATAAAGACATACCCAAGACTGGGTAATTTATAAAGAAAAAGAGATTTAATAGACTCACAGTTGCACATAGCTGGGGATGCCTCATACTCATGGTGGAAGGCAAAAGGCATGTCTTACATGGTGGCAGGCAAGAGAGAATGAGAGCCAAGCAAAAGGGAAAACAAACCATCAGATCTCGTGAGACTTATTCACTACCACAAGAACAGTATTGGGGACACTGCCCCCACAATTCAATTATCTCCCACCAGGTCCCTCCCACAATATGTGGGAATTACAGGAGCTACAATTCAAGATGAGATTTGGGTGGGGACACAGCCAAACCATATCAGATGGCTCTGATGGGTTTGCCAATTATACAACCTGTACTCAGGATTTTTCAACAGTGGCACATTTGACATTAAGATGGAATAATTCTTTGTTGTTGGAGCCTGTTCTGTGCCTAGGAGGATGTTGAGCAGTATCCCTAGCTTCTATGCAAGAGATTCCAATTCTACACTCACACCCTACCCTCCCAGTCATGACAATCAAAATTGTCTCCAGACATTGCCAAAACTGCCCCTAGTTGAGAACTACTACTCTATAATTTCAGGGGCAGTCAAATTTTAAGAATTCTATTCCATGAGTTGCATGTATTCTCCTAGTCATAAGACCATTTGTCTTCATCTTTGATTCGGAAATTAAGGTCACATTTATAACGAATTTATTAGCAGCCTGGGACTGAACGCCATCAACTTTTTGGTCTTCACTATTTTTTCCCTATTGCTTATCTTGTAAAGGCCTGATTTGGTAAACGAAATGACCCCTGACACTTTTCTCTTTTCCTAGCACCCACTCTAAGCTACTTTAGGTGAGTAGGATCCACATGTCCAGACCTATACACAGCTCCCTTGGGAACTCTGCAGGTGGCCATGAGCAGGTTGGAAATGCAGTGGTTATGCCTGAAGGACACCATGGCTCACACCCCTATTCCACACACTCCCTTCCTTTGATTTAGTTTTTCCTTTAAGTGGATTATAGCAGCCAAATTTAGTTTCTCTGTGACCCCCTTTTCTGTTGAGCCTTGTCAGAAGACCATGTGCCCCAGCCTTCCTCCATTTCTTTGTCCCTGCTTTAATTGGAGGGGCTTCCTCTCTGCTCTGCCTCAAGTGAGAGAGAAAGGCCCTTTGCCATGTGAAGATGTAATAGGCACTGTATGAAAACAGTCACCTAGCAAACAAGATCCTTGGAGGGCGTCTGGTGTGTGACTAGTTCAAAGGGACTGCTGGCTGACCAGTAATTAGCTTGGCTGAAGCCTGCACAGCAGACCTGGTGAACTACAAAAGGCAACTTTTAGGAAGAACCTTCTTGAAGGAGAAGCCAGGAACCTTTCTTAGAGGTGCTGCCCAAGTCTTTCTTGTGATCTTGCACAGTGGAGCTGAAAAGTGGATTAAGGCAGGAAATAATAAGCTATGTGTGTGCTCACATGCACACACATGTTCACGCACGACTTCGCTTGCTCATTTACTTTCTATATTAAAGGGCCTGCTGACTTCTGTAATCCACTCCCTCAAATTCAGAAGCGACGAATAGGATGCATTCTGACTTTAAATGCAATGGAGAGCTTTGAAAAGATGAAAAATTAGCAACGTATGGGCTGAGCAACCCAAAGAGACTTGAACAGGGAAGGAGATGGCTAAATGAAGTTTCAGATGTCACTGCGATCCTGAGGCTGGTGTTTGGATGTATAGGTAGCTTCGTGCGGTTATGCGAAGGGGAATCAGGGCCTCTCTGCCCATCCCTGACTTGACTCCCTGTATGAATCTTTTTATTTCCTTCTCTTTTCCATGCTCTGCCAAATGAGAATGAACCTGCTTCTGCTTGGAAATGGTCCCCGTTCCGTCTTTAGGACATTCTGCCTGATGCTATCAAGATAAAGGACACTGATTTTCTCAAGCATATTTCTCATTTCTTTTCTTCACCACATCTTTTCTTCACCGCTAGCTCTTGATCTTATCCTCAGAACTTCTCTGAAATGGATGAGATGCAAATGGTGCAGTAAAGTTATCCCCAGATCCCTCTGTTCTGCCTGGAGAAAACAGCAATTGCTTTAAGTCCCTTGTGTTAGTCCAAGCTCTGATAGTTGCAAGGTCAGGAAGCTAACTTAAGGTAGCCTAAGCCAAAACATTGTTTCACACAAGAGCGAAACATTGTTTCACACTTAACAGTGGGTGTGTACTATGTTACAGGTGCTCCGGAAACTTAGATACTGCCAGGATTCCATCACGCTCTAACTCCGCCGCTATTTCTGTCTCCCTTTGCACATTGGCCTCATTCCTGCCTACTGTACATGGATGGGCTTTCTCCATACAGAAAAACATGCCCCTCAGTGGTGCATCAACTTAACAATTCCAAAGGAAAGAGAAGTATAACTGTCACAGCTCACGTCTACAAAAATCTAGAGAAAGACTCTGATTGGCCCAGCCTGGGTCATGAGCCACCCCTGGACCAATCACTGTAGCTGAAGAGATGGGGTTCTCTGACTGGCCAGTTCTGGATGAATGGCACTTCCTGTGTCTAGAATGGGCCACCAGAATCACATGAAGGAGGTTTTGGGAAACAGGTGTCTAGGGAAAGGGAGGAGTTATAACCAGAGAAAATGAAAAAGGGATGCTAGGCAGGCTTAAACAGCAGTGTCCACTATATCAGTTATCAGGCCAGGTGGGCGTGGTGGCTCATGCCTGTAATCCCAGCACTTTGGGAGGCCCAAGGCAGGCGGATTGCTTGAGGTCAGGAGTTCGAGACCAGCTTGGCCAACATGATGAAACCCCCGTCTCTACCAAAAAATACAAAAGTTAGCCGGGTGTGGTGGCACACGCTTGTAATCCCAGCTACTTGGGAGGCTGAGGCAAGAGAATCACTTGAACCTGAGAGGCTAAGTTTCAGTGAGCTGAGATCGCACCACTACACTCCAGCCTGGGTGACAGAGTAAGACTTGGTCTCAAAAAAAAAAAAAAAATATATATATATATATATACACACACACACACATACACATATATACACACATATATACATATATACATATATACACATATATACATACATACACATATATACATATATACATAACATATATATACATATACATATATATACATATATATACATATACATATATATATACATATATATATATATCAGTTATCAATAGAACATTGCCCAGTGTGTAGTTTTTTGGGGCTGCTATATCGTGTATCAGATGACCAGAATCTGGTGGCTTAACACAACATGAGGCCAGAAGTTCAACATCAAAGTGTTTTCAGGGCCACGCTCCCTCCAGAGGGTCCAGAGGAGTTTCCTTTCCTTGTCTCTTTCAGCTTCTGGGGTGGTCAGTATTTCTTGGCTTGTGACTGCTTACTACAGTCTCTGCTTCCATCGTCATATGATCTTCTTCTCCTCTCTGTGTCTTCTCCTCTTATGAGGACACTTGTCATTGGATGTAGAGTCCATTCAGACAAGCCAGGATAATTTCAAAAATCAAGATCTTTAATTACATTCGCAAAGACCCCTTTCCCATAGACTGTCACATTCATACGTTCTGAGGGTTAGAACGTGGACATATAGTTTGGAGTCACCATTCAAACCACTATAGCCAATGTGGGGTGCCCCCCGCCAAGTGGCAGGGAAGCATTTGGACTGGCTTTGCCATCCACACACCATGAATGTTTTTACAGGTACCCAAGTCCCATTCTCAAACTTGCCAAGTCCAGAGGTGGGTTTCTGAAGACTTAGACTGGGACCTGGACACAGCTTTGCTTCATGCTAGTCTTCCATGGTGCCTCTTTTCTTGCCCTTTCTTCTTTCTCATTAACTTGGCTCACTTTCCTCTATACAGGTGTATCAAGGTGGTTGAGATTCTCTCTTGCTGGCCAGGCGCAATGACTCACGATGCTGGATAATCCCAGCACTTTGGGAGGCCGAGGAGGTGGATCACTTGAAGTCAGGAGTTCGAGACCAGCCTGGCCAACATAGTGAAAACTTGTCTCTACTAAAAATAGAAAAACTAGCCAGCTGTGGTGGTGCATACCTGTAGTCCCAGCACTTGGGAGGCTGAGGCAGGAGAATGGCTTGAACCCAGGAGGCGGAGGTTGCAGTGAGCCGAGATTGTACCATTGCACTCCAGCCTGGATGACAGAGTGAAACGGTATCTCAAAAAAAAAAAAAATTATCTCCTGTCTTTCTTTACTGGCTATGTGACTTTGGGCAATAACTTATCACTTCTCTGAACCTCAATTCTCTCATCTGTAAAATGGGGCTAATAATAGCACCTATGTCATAAGGTGACTCTGAGACTCAACTAAGTTCATGTAAGACTTACAAAGCACTTACAACCATACCCTGCACCTGGTAAAAACTGCGTAAAAGCTGTAATATATAAGCAGGTTGTATCTTCTAGCTTCTTTCTTTACCGTTTAGTTTTTCTGGTTACTTCTTTATTTTTCCTTTAGGTTTTCTCTTGCCTAGTTCTTCTTGTCAGGGCAGAGACTGACTATAGCGTGCACATGAATCACCTGAGGAAGATTTAAAAATGCAGTAGGCTGGGCCCCACTCTGGGGATTTGAATTCCATAGGTCTGGGGTAGGTCTTGGGCCTCTTCGTTTTTGACAGGTGCCCGCGTGATTCAGATGTAAGCGAACTTTGAGACCCCTGGTGATGGGAGGGGCACTAGGTGAGGCGGTTTTGATTCCATGATTCCTTAGTTTTCTGTATAGCCATGGGTTGGTTACTTGATCACAGCTTTCTTATCTTTAAGAAAGAGATACTATATCGATAATATATCTTCCAGCCAGGACCAAATGAAAGCATGCCTACAGTATCTAAATATCTTGTAAAATTATAAGACCCAAGATTTCTGATGCATTAAGAGTGGTGGAAAATTTCACATCTATTACCTCACTTAACTCTTTCAAATAACTTGTAGGCTTGAGGCCTGGTTTTCACTAAACAGAGGAGGAAACTGAAGCTCATAGGTAATTAAGAGGCTCAAATAAGTTCATGTCTACAAAGCACAGTGCCTAGCACACAGTGAGTGGTTTTCCCCTTGATTCTAACCTTGGCCTTCTCTGCCCCATAGCAGCAACCTTTGTGCAAAGGTTTTGTGTGTGGAAGTGACATTGAATCAGTCTCCTGTTTTCTGTAATGGAAAATAGGGAATCTCAAGATCGGCTCCTTGCCTGGTACAAAGAACTCCTTGTCCCTGGCTTGCAATTTAGTTCAAGGACTAAAATGTTCCAAAATACAGGGACCAACATCCATAAAGCAAACCCTCACAAAACTCTATGCAGGTGATCTGAGTGCTGCCCCTTCCCCTTGCGTGTTGGCCTTCCAGGGAGAAGGGAACCCACCCAGGGCACCAAGAAACTAGGTCACAGAGCATGACCCCAGAGCAAAAAAGCCCCTGGGCAAAGCAAGTCCAGGTGAAAAAACATGGGCCAGTATGGCTCCAGGGAACTGCGCTGCTTTTCATGAGAAAAGAATCCAGCCCCTCTTGCAACCTCTAGTTTCTTCTGAGCAGTTGCTCCTCTCCCACCTCTTACTGGTGCACCTGACTTAGGGGTTTCCAGGATGTCCACAACGCCCTCCCATGCCTGCTCTGACTTCTTGGCACACCTCTCTGGCCTCCTGGATCCTAAGCCGGATGTTTGCTTTCTGCATGGATTGTTGATCTGGCCGCCCAGGAGCTGGACTCAACCTTGACTTTCTCCCTGGCCCTGCCTCAGAGCTGCTGCACAACCTGCATGCAAGTTTGTGCATGTGATTTATTTGTGAATAAACTAGCTAAGCTTTTTAAAAATAAGTCAAGTTATAATTCCCCTACCATACAATTTACCCATTGAAAGTGTACATCTCAATGCTTTTTAGTATATTCACAAAGTTGTGCAACCAACACGATCAATTTGAGAATATGTTCATCAATGATGAGAAAGAAACTTCCAATTCCTTAAATTATCACTCCCTACTTCTCCAACCCCCTTAATCCCTCCCTGGAAGCCACTAGTCTACTTTCTGTCTCTGTAGCTCGATTTCCCTTTTCTGGACATTTCATATGAATGGAATTACATATGATGTGGCCTTTTGTGACTGGCTTCTTTTACTTAGCATAATGTTTTCAAGGTTCATCCATGTTGTAACACGTGTCAGTATAGTCGTTCCTTGGTATCCAGGGGGAGGATTGGTTCCAGGACTCTCTTCACAAACCCAAATCCACAGAGGCCCAAGTCCCTTATATAAAATAGCATAATATTTGCATCCAACCTATGCACATCCTCTCATGTATGTCTAGACAACTTATAAATACCCCCGAACAAGGCTACACATCACTTCGTTCACTTGGATTCAGTGTAGTACTTAGGGTATGGCAAATTCAGTTTTGCATTTTAGAGCTTCATGGTTTTTTCCATTTTTTTTTTTCTATTTTTGATCCATCGTTGGCTGAATTCACAAATGTGGAATCCACAGATAAGGAGGACAGACTGTGTACTTCATTCCTTTTGGTGGCTGAATAATGTTCCTTTGTGAGGATATGCAACCTTTTTGTTTATTCATTTAACAGTTGGTGGAGATTTATGTAGTTTCCACATTTCAGCTCTGATAAATAATGGTGCTATAGATAGATATTCACGTGCAAGCTTTCATGCGGATGTATGTTTCCAACTCTCTTAATTACATACCTAGGAGTAGAATTGCTCCAGAAATCCCCTGGTAAGTCTATGTTTAAAGTAGCTAAAGCTTTTAATGTGTTAAAGAAGTTAAGATCAGAGTTCATGCAGGACATTAAAGGTTAAAATTATTTACTGCATTGGAGCTACCTGAAGAGGTATTTATTTCTTATCTGAGGATATTTATACCTGATGGGGGAGAGAAGCAAGCCAGAGAAAGACTTAAAAGTGGTTGTTGAAACTTCGTCGTAAAACACGGGTGCCTGTACCAGCCTCTGTTTTCTCACCATTTAGCTGAGCAGCATAACGAGATTTGTCTTTCCCCATATGACTCTGTCTCTGTGAGGTCAGGAGGGAATGAGAAGCTCTTGAAGGATGTGAACCTCTTTAAGGATCCTTAAACTGAGCTTTTCACAGAAGGCACTGGAGATATAGTTCAGGACCTGCTTTCCTTTGGGGAAGAACTTTCCCTCTGGGGACCCTGTCTGCATGGAGATAACTCACTGTATTCTTGTTACATGGATGACAGTGCTAATTAGTGTTGCTTAAAATTTTAGTTTATATTTCATAGCATAAAGGTATTATATACTCATAGCCCGTTTAGAAATTGAAAAAAGTAGATGGAAAAAAATTAGGCTTTATCCCACCAACCAAAGAAAGAAAATCACCATTAATATTTAGAGTATTTCCCTCTAGGTGGGGTTTTTCTATTTTGTTTTGTTTTGTTTTTGTTTTTCTGCATAGGATTTTTTACTCTCCAGGGAAATAACTGCTAGGCTTATGTGATGGCTCCCAGATTTACATATGAGAGAGTTTGGGGGCATCATTCTGGTAGAAGGGGAGGCAGGAGGATAAGTCTTAAAGCTGTGTTTGCAAAACAAGCATGTGTTTACTGGGCGGCATAATAGCTTGTGCAGCTTTTGGGAAGAGCTGCTACAAATTGGGAGGGATGTCAGTTTCACACCTCCCATCAAATGAAGGTGAGAAAATCCACTAAACTTACAACCTCCAGGCCAAAAGCTAGAAAATATCCTTTTCCCTGCTTGCTCCCAACTCAGTGTCCCTGCCGTCCTGGCGGCATGGTGCTCCTGTCCCCAGTTTAAGGTGACTCACCCCGCTTGCTCAGGAATGAAAGAGGTCAGTGAGCAGCTTGCTCTTCACCCCAGCTTCTCTAGAACTTAACTCAGGGCTGAAAAGCGACCTAAGCAGCCCCCCTGGCGACTCAGTGTGGCCTCTTAGAAACCAGAAAGGGGGCCAGGCGCAGTGGCTCACTCCTGTAATCCCAGCACTTTGGGAGGCCAAGGCAGGTGGATCACGAGGTCAGGAGATCGAGACCATCCTGGCTAACACAGTGAAACCCCGTCTCTACTAAAAATACAAAAAAATTAGCCAGGCATGTTGGTGGGCGCCTGTGGTCCCAGCTACTCGGGAGGCTGAGGCAGGAGAATGGCGCAAACCTGGGAGGCGGGGCTTGCAGTGAGCAGAGATCGCACCACTGCACTCCAGCCTGGGCGACAGAGCGAGACTCCATCTCAACAACAACAACAACAAAAAGAAACCAGAAAGGGAAGGAGCCACAGGCAAAACTCAAGGACACTATTTTTTGCCTTAGGTTTGTTTTAAATAGGGGTCTGTCCTTTCGAGTCCCTTCTAACCCTGAAGCTCTAGCCATGTTGCCGAGACAACCTGCTTGGAAGACTGAACAGGTAGGATACGGCTTATCATTCTATTAAAGTGCAGCGTGCAGCAAGTCCATCTGACATGCTTGATGACGTGCACAGTTACGGAGCCACACGGCAATCAGACCCAGGGAACAGCATTCTGCTTCATCACCTCTAATTGTGGTGGTGTTACAGAACCAACACCATTTTTTTGTTTGTTTGTTTTTGTTTATGTTTTTTTTTTCTTTTCTCATTTTATTAGTTCTTCTGGACTGAACCAATAATCAGTATAAATAGTGAGGGATTTCCCCAAGGTCTCATGTCCCTGATGACTGCAATTTTTGTCCTTTTTCCTCTCTCTCACCTCACGCTTTCTTCCCCTTCTGCTCCCTGGACCTCAGGAGTCCCCCAGGCTTTCTCCCTGCTTCCTGCCCCCTTCAAAGAGTACCAGTACCAACAAGCACCATGCAGAAGGACTTCTGGGCCAGGAGACCAAGGGCTGCCTGGCAAACCTGCTGACTTTGGCAGGGAGGAAGGGGAGGAGAGGGCTCAGGGTGAAAGGGCTTTGGATCCCGGCATCAGGGAGCCTGGAGGTCTGGCATGAGCCGAGTTGGGGACTGGCCCAACCACTTCATCTGAACTTGGCCACCAACTCATTACATAACCTTGGAAGCCACTTCTCTCTCTGGGGCTTAGTTTCACCATGAGCATGGGGGACAAGGATATACTCTGAAGTCTTTCCCAGCCCTAGCAGTCTATGATGTGAATAGAGACATGGACTAGGACTGAAATCTAGTGACATGTGCCCAAAATGGTAATAGAATTGAAAAAGCCTTAGGTTAGGTGTCAAAGGTGTTGAGTTCTCTCTCGGTCAGCAAAGCGTAATGACCTTAGACAAATCAGGCCTTAGTCTCTTTATCCATAAAACACTTATCTATTTATATCTCAGGTTGGTGAATAAAATACAGGTGAAACAGCAGGTGGGAATTGTAAAGAAAAGATTATGAAGTTACTCAGCGGAGATCAGGGCCTTGGTGGGGGAGTTTGGAGGCCTACTTTGGGGACCTACTGAGGTACCATAAATGCCTGAAGGGTCTGGGAAACCACGCCTCATGGGAGAGAGGACTGGATGTCTTGGCATTTACAGGCAATTGTGTGGCTCAGGCAAGGCAGAGGAAAATGGAACCATTTCCTAACTCCTAGGGCTGTGGTCTTGGTGGACAGAAGATTCGACTTGAGCAGGGGGCAAGTGAGGGGCAGGGTGTGACACGTTGCACTGGACATTGTCTTTAGCCCAGTTCAGGAAGGGGGTGGTAAGAAATGAAATGGCACAGTTACTCTAGAGCTGTGACACTGGGAGTATTCCAAGAAATAAAAGGAGAAGTCTAGGCCACTCATCAGTCTGTTTTAGGAGAGGTGTAATACTTAAGATAGGATGTGGGTAACACCACAAGCCCAAGAGCACACATGGCCACCAGGGCCGCCTGTCTACCAGGGAGGATACCTGACCCCGCCTGGCACTGGGCCCGGGAAGGGAGGCACTGAGACCCTGGGGTTCCCGTGACTCTGCTGGTGCAGGCTCAGCTCTACAGATGGTCATTGTTCTCCACACCCCTTTGTTGTCCTTTCCCAGGCGCCAGGCGGGTGGGAACTGAAAAGTCATGGCTTACCCAGAGATAAGGTCTTTTTATGAGCTTCCTGATTTCGCTGAGGGAGGAACTTGGCCAACTGGCACAGATGACGGA
The DNA here is from genome assembly GCF_009828535.3 of Hylobates moloch. Classification (NCBI taxonomy): domain Eukaryota; kingdom Metazoa; phylum Chordata; class Mammalia; order Primates; family Hylobatidae; genus Hylobates; species Hylobates moloch. The sequence goes on from NW_026652335.1 coordinate 309,152, forward strand.
CAGTCCCCTCTACCTGGTTCCTTCTGGGAGAGTGAAGCTCTTTCCAGTGCAGAAGGGAGGGCACCGACTCGCTGTGGGGAGACTCGTGCTGAGGTGCTCAGGTGCAGAGGTCCAACCCAGCAGGACATCAGCAAGAGAGAGGAGAAAGCTTTTGTTTATCCTGCTGCGGTTCACAGAAACAAATGCTCAGAACAAGTCCAACCGTCACTTCTGGAGGTGGACACACTAGCACATCATTTCCCAAGATTCTTCTGGAAATGTCTCCTTTCTCCTCCAGGGAAAAAGACAGTGAAGGAGATTAAAAGAAAATCCAAGAAACATCCATATATTTTATCTAAATTTGAAAACGCGGGAGAGACTTGAAGGTGAATCCTCGAAACATCATTAGTCAGGTCCAAGGGACTTTAAATGAGGTAGTTTGAAATGTTCATTCTGGTGAATTCATAAAGAAACAGGGGCAGAGGCAGAGGAAAAGACACAGAGAGAGAGTTAAGAGAAAGAGATTTTAATTAAGGTAAACTTTTAGTATGGAAATACATGTGCTTGGTAAAATAGTCAATTAAAAAAGTATGTAGTGGCCGGGCGCAGTGGCTTACGCCTATAATTCCAGCACTTTGGGAGGCTGAGGCGGGTGGACCACTTGAGGTCAGGAGTTTGAGATCAGCCTGGCCAACATGGGGAAACCCCATCTCTACTAAAAATACAAAAATTAGGCACGGTGGCCCGCCCGTGTAATCCCAGCTACCTGGGAGGCTGAGGCACAAGAATCGCTTGAACCTGGGAAGCAGAGGTTGCATTGAGCCAAGATCTCGCCACTGCACTCCAGCCTGGGTGATAGAGTGAGACTCAGTCTCAAGAAAAAAAAAAAAACAAAAACAACATATAGTGAAAAGTTGATCTTTAAATCCCTACTCTTCAATTCCTTGGCTTGTTTCCCCAGAAACAATTACTGTTACCAGTATGTTGGGTATTCTTATTTTCTTATTCTTACTCGGTAATTTTTAAAAATGTTTCTTGAAGATCTGTGTGAGATTAAAGTTGTTGGATATCTGAATATTATCCTAATGCAGAAAGCCTTCAAGAGATGCCACTCGGATTAACTCAAACCTGCGCATGTACCCCTGAACCTAAAATAAAAGTTAAAATACTCTTAAAAGAGTATAAATTTTAAAAATAACAATTTCATTGTACATTTAAAAATAACCAAAAGGGTATAATGGGATTGTTTGTAACACAAAGAAAGAATAAATGGCCAGGCGTGGTGGCTCAAGCCTGTAATCCCAGCACTTTGGGAGGCGGACCTGGGCAGAACATTTGAGGTCAGGAGTTTGAGACCAGCCTGGCCAACATAGTGAAACCCCATCTCTACTAAAAAATACAAAAATTAGCCAGGTGTGGTGGCAGATGCCTGTAATCCCAACTACTCGGGAGGCTGAGACAGGAGAATCGCTTGAACCTGGGAGGCAGAGGTCGCAGTGAGCCAAGATCATGCCACTGCACTCCAGCCTGGGTGACAGAGCGAGACTCCATCCCCCCCAAAAAAACAGAAAGAAAGGATAAATGCTTTAGGTGATGGATACCCTGTTTACCCTGATGTGATTATTACGTGCTGCATTCCTGTATCAAAATATCTCATGTACTGTGTAAATATATATACTTACTATATAACCACAAAAATTAAAAATGAAAAAAAGATATGTACATTTTTTAAAGACAGAATAAAAAGAGAACAAAGCTTCTGTCCTGATGGTGGGAATAGTGGCAGGCAACGAGGTTCGAGGTTCGAGGTTCGGAGAATCCAGCCGTAAACAAACACACAAACAGATCATAAAATGTGAGATACTGATAAGTGTTAAGTACTATGCAGAGGATTAAAAGAGACTGATATGTTGGTAAGTAATTGGGTGGTCACTGCCAATCTCTTTGTGAGCAGACGGCTTTTAAGGTGAATAATATGAATAACTGGTACATCTCTTCCTTCTTTGTTAGCTTTTCAATCTCTAACAGTTCTTAATGTTGAGAGTCACTCCGATGCCATGTGTATGTCATCTCTCACTTATACAGACTCACAGTGACATTCACACATTAACAGTCAAGGGGCAGCCTCAGACCATCCACCATCTGGGGCCGCCTATTGTTCCCTCCACTTCTTGTATCGGAACTAAGACCCCATTCTCCCCTGTCCTTATACACTCCACATGTCCCCCACCCCATCTGAGGAGTTCATGAGCAGCATGTTGAGTATATAAATTGTATGATACAAGTTGGATATTGCGGAAGTGTGGGAGGCCATCCTGAATGTCTGCTAGCCCTAGACCATCTTCTAGATGCTCTTTGTTTTTAATACATCTCTGGAGTGAACCACCTTAGTCCTCTTTTGTTTCTCCAAAGGACTGCAGAAGAAAATAAGCCAATTATGTAAACATTCTGGCTAGTAAACTCTTGGTACCTACTAACCATAGATCTAAATGTTGTGTAGTAATGCTAAGGACTCCAAGTTCCTAGGAAATCCTCATTAGTTTTACTCTCATTCCCAACACACTAACTCTCTGAGTTAGGAGAGGACACCACTTCTCCCCAGAAATAAGAACACTTCTCACTTCCTTCCCTCCTTCCCCTTCCCCTCTGCCTTTCTTTCTTTCCTTTGTTCCTTCCTTGCTTCCTTCCTTCCTTTCTCTCTTCCTCTTTCCATGTTTCCTTTCTTCTTCCTTCTCACAGTTTCACACTTTACATATGTATCCATCATCAGTTTATTGTTTACTGTTGCCATTTTTGCACTTTGTATTAATGAACGCATACACACATGCTATGGCTTCTTCTATGACACGTGTTTCTTTGTTCATCATTTTTTCATGTTTTTGAAATTTATTCATGTTCATATCCACAGCTGTTAGATATTTTCTCTAAACAATAGTTTTTCTTTATATTAAAATGCCACAATTTTTCCCTTCTGCTGATGGGCATATAGACGGTTTCTGGTTTTCACTATTGCATATGATGCTGTAATGAACATTCCTTGTCCTGCCTCATGGTGCACGTGGACATACATTGGGGAACAGAATTGCTGGTTCAAAGTGTTATGAGCAGATTCAACTTTATCAGACAAAGCAGAACGTTTTTTGTTTTTTGTTTTTTTTTTTTCCAGAAAAGCTGTCATTTGAAGAAAGCTCTCTGTAGTTAGGAAAGGGGAACATATGTCCGGGTGGGTTCAAAAGTAGCTTCTCTAACCATTACAAAGAAATTTATTAGTTTTTCTTAAAAAGTAAGTCTGCAATTTTAATAAATAAGAATCCACATAAACAAAGTACTTTGGCATATGTGGAAGGAGCCCAAGCTGTGGGATGCATCAATGAATACAGGGTGCTTCTCCTGTTAGATAGTGAACTGCCCTAAGTAGGCAAAAGTGTGATGCACATAATTGTGATGTGTTTGAGGTAAAGCCAAAGGAGAAAGAGTCAGGGAATGCTGGGGGCTGCCCATGGCACTAACTAGTTGGGGTCTGGATCGCAGTTTTCAGGTGGAACTGTCCTCTCTAGCTCCTCAGTCAACGTGAATTTGCTTGAAGGACCATCACTTCCTTAAAGCCTCATCTCCCCCAATGGGTGTCGTTTTATCAGCCTCCTTCTCCCTGTGTGGGGAAGCCTGCCTCGCTCACCCTCACTGTTTTATGTAAAACTGGCCGATTCCCTCATTTAATTCATAATAATGAAAACTGAACATATGACTGCAATTTTAAATTGTTTTGTGTTTTGTTCATAATGATGCAAATAGGAAAGCACAGATTCATAGATATACACAAAAGAAAATCAAGACCATTGTCTAACCCCAAATGGATTTTATACACAACATAGACCAAAGTGAATTTCAGTGAAAATACTGCTGGAAATTCAAATCTGTCATGGGTGCCCACAGTGGTGATTCCATGGCAGGCTTCCTCCACCCACACCAGCGAAGCGTGGGCATGGGAAATGACTTCATCCTGTGCTTCCATTTTCTGATTGATTTGCATAATGCTTAGGAATTTGTGAAATATTTTCACCAGTGTTGTTTAATTAGATTTTCATAACCTGGTGAGTGAGGAAGAAGGGATGATCTCCAATTATGCAGAATGAAGAAACCAAGGCCCAGGGAGGTTGACAGTCTTGTCCTGAGTCACCTTTGCTCCTCTCCCAAGCGGGTAGGGTCCAAGAGGGCTGGATTGCGCCACAGTCGATGGAAACTTGTTCATCTCAGGGGGCATCTTGGGATTATGGTGGTATTTCTCCATATCCGGGGCTAACCGAGCTTAAAATCACTAAGGAGAAATGGGCACCCACAGAGCGAGGCGGCCATCCATTCTGGCACCTCATCACGGCCCTGGCCCCAGCAGCACCTTCCAGAGGGACTCGAGCCCAGCCAGGGAGAAACCATTAGCAACACAGTGATGATAATTGCACAGTAGGCAGGAATGAATTTCAGATTCCCACCTTGCTCTGATTTTCAGGCCTCCCTTCTGTGGTGGAAGGTAAATATCCCAAGAAAAACAAACCTTGGCTGCAGCTGTCTTCAGGGATCTGTGTACTTTCAAGATAAAGGTGAGTTGCCCCAATCATTTTATGATCCTAATTGTTGGGGAACAGGATATTCGTCCTCAAACACATCACTGTGACCCTCCCAGCTTCCTTCTGTGCTGATTAAGATGAAGGCATTTGCTTATGAAGCCCCCTAGACCTGTGGCATTGATAGTCATTTGTTTCCTCTCCCTAGAAAACCTAATTTCCAGAGGGTATGCCTCACCACAGCAGGTCTCCATGTGGCTTACACAAATAATGCAAAAATCTCCAACAACCCCTACAAAGAACTTGCTCCTGGTGCATGGGCTGCATTTTATTTTGTTTTGTTTTATTTTATTAAAATTTTTTAAATCTAATAACATTTGGGCTGTTGTTTTCCTTACCCCGTCCCCCAACACCTTCGATTGTACACAGAGTAATTTCAAACTGTAAGCTACTCCTGACTTAGCTACTTATTAAAAACACTAATATCCTTGGCTGCTTTGATGTCTACGGAACAACAAAGGAAGAGAGTTACTCTGGGTCACTGTAATCCTTGATTTGTCACTAAGTTATGACACCCAGCAGAGCCGTGTGACAGTGCAAATCAATCATCCCGTGTGCTCCGCGGGGCCTTCCCTGCCTCCCGCCGAGCCGCTGCAGTTTAATTAGCTTTTTTCACACTACCACAATGTACATCTGCAGCTTCAGCAAGAAAAAGAGATGGAGGCGAGTTCACCGGGAAGCGGGAGCCTTAAAAAAAGTTCATATCGTGGAAAAAAAAAAAAGTCTGAAGAAGGAACATCAGAGACCTTTGTAGTTTTTGCTTCAGAGGCATTAAGACTGAGATACACAGGCCTGGGGTACACCAGATTGTTAAATGTAGACTTTAAAAACAGCTCCACCAAACCCTGTGCTGAGGAGCTACCAGACGGTGTTTAAAGGACTTTTTCTTCTTTTGGGGGCAGTCTGTGTCTCCTGTTTTCCTCCTGCCTCTATACCCCACCTTTGGTTGATTGTGCAGAAATTCTTTGAGCCCAGACCTTGAGTCCACCAATAGGAAGGAGGTGAGACCTTGATTCTGCCCAAGTTTTGCAAAACTTTCGATATGTTCCTCCCGAAGGGTGGTGTCCTTGAGTGAAAAGCGTGTTCCTCTGTTCATTTTGCAGTGCTAAATAATGGCAGCCAAAGACTAAAGGCAGGAATGAGGCCTCGAAGGTTGGGAGTCATTGACGGGGACAGCAGGGGTGAGAGCAAATCAGGCCTCGGTGTCAGGCACAGAGTGACACTTTTGTCCTGGCCCAGGAGGGAATTAGACAGATGAGATCAAGCTGATCCTGCCTATACTGGGGGTGTTCAGGACACTGTCTGGTTTCTCTGGAAAACCACCTACCGGGGGAGGGGCCGGGAGACAGCCAATCTGCTTTTCCTGGCCAGTTCCTGGGCAGCTGTTACAGCTCATGGGCTGGTGAGCTCAGACCCTGATGACAGTGATTTAAGGTGGGTTGGAAGTTGGGTTTTCTCCTCCCAGAATTCTTTCCCTAGTTAGGGGGAAGGGAGCAGGGCGGAGCATGGGGGTACTGAGGGGTCACCTTGTCGCAGGTCATCATTCTCTATTCAGGTGATGGCTTTTGCGTCACTTGCAGGGAGGTGTGTATCCGAGGATGCGAAGAGCCCATCTCAAAACTCTCCCTGGAGCTCCTTCTACCCATTTTGTTTGGGCTTTAGCAACAGCCTGGGCTCATTTCTTCTGTTTCTGTCCCTCACATGTTGGCACATCTCAGCTGATGGAGGCAGGCTCTGCTGTGTGCAGCCGTTCTGAGACTGCACTGCCAGACGCTAGAGGGTCTCCCATGAAGATCCTGGCCCAACCTGCAGAACCTTCAGCCCCATATCAAAAGGTGACAGGGTCAGTACTAAAAAGAAATGAGCTAACAAGCCACAAAAGGATGTGGAAAGAACTTAAATGCATATTGTTAAGTGAAAGAAGCCAATCGGAAAAGGCCATGTACTGTGCAAATCCACCCGTATGACATCTGGAAAAAGGCAAAACTATAGGGGCAATAAAAAGGTGAATGGTTGCCACGGGGGAGAGGGAGGAGGGTGAATAGGTGGAGCACAGGGCATTTTTAAGGCAGTAAGACTCTTCTGTATGATATTGTCATGGGTACATATCATTGTATGTTTGTCAAAACTCATAAAATATACAACACAAAAAGGAAACCCTCGTGGAAGCTATAGACTTTAGTTAACAATAGTGTATCAGTATTGTCTTATCAATTGTACCAAATTTACCACACTAATGTGTTATTAACAAGATGTTAATAATAGGAGAAATTTGGTGGTGGTGTAATATGGGAACTCTGTTATTTTCACTTATTTTTTGTAAATTTAAAACCACTCTAAAGAAGAAAGTCTAGTGCAGGATCTGGATTAAAATGAAAAGAAAAAAAAGAATAAAGTCTGACTGGATTAGCCGGTTCACGCCTGTAATCTCAGCACTTTGGAAGCCCAAGGAGGGAGGATTGCTTGAGTTTAGAAGTTCAAGACCAGCCTGGGGAATATGGTGAAACCTCGTCTGTACTAAGAATAGAAAAATTAGCCAGGCGTGGTGGCATGCACCCACAGTCCCAGCTACTCAGGAGGCCAAGGTGGGAGGATCGTCTAAGCCCAAGAGGCAGATGTTGCAGTGAGCTATGATCGCACCATTGCAATCCAGCCTGGGTGACAGAGCCAGACCCTGAAAAAAAAAAAAGAAAGGAATAAAGTTTATTCCTTAAATTTTTTTTTAAAGTCACAGGGACAAAAGCCACAAAAAAGGAGGGAGAGTAGAGGTGAGCAAGGCGAGGCTTCCCTCCAACCTGGAATGTTTATTTTGTAGTTAATTGCCAGCAGGCATTCACTGAGACCTGTGGTTACCTGGGAAGCATCCTTTTCTTCTGAGACAGGCTTCCTCCTGACTTTGCTTTGAGCACTGAGCAACAATCACCTCCCTGTTAGTGACACGTGAAACCTGACTCTAATTCTCCTTCCCTGTTGACCCCCAGGGACATCCAAGTGCCGTGTTTTATGTAATGGGTGGATGTAAACAGCATTTTGATATGTAGAATCACCTTTTGAAATATACAAAGAAAATATTCTCTAGTGAACTCCTCTGGAGAGGAAAGAGGCACATAATTTCAGGGCAGAAATTATTCTTCTAGATCATGTGGTCCCACCCCCAGAGAGGTTAATTGACCTGATCAAGGTCATACAGCCAAGCCTGGACCAAACTGAGACCAATTTGAGGTTTCCTGACTCTCCATTCTATCCAGCATCCTTCCACTGGGGTGGCCGATAAATGGTCACCAGGGTGGTGGAAACTTGGCCTGCTGACCTTTCAGGAGACCTGAGTCCCAGTTCTATATCTGTTTGTCAGGGGTTGTGTGGCTTCATTAAATCTCATAACCTCCCTCTACACAATCCCAGATGAATTTTTTTGTCTCCAAAATGGAAACACTCATCATATTAGAACTCTTGGCTGGCTGTGGTGACTCATGCCTGTAGTCCCAGCACTTTGGGAATCTGAGATGGGTGGATCACTTGAGGTCAAATGTTTGAGACCAGCCCTGCCAACGTGGTGAAACCCTGTCTCTATTAAAAGTCCAAAAATTAGCCGGGCATGGTGGTGTGTGTCTGTAATCCCAGCTACTTGGGAGGCTAAGGCAGGAGAATCACTTGAACCCGAGAGGTGGAGGTTACAGTGAGCCGGGATCATGCCACTGCACTCCAGTCTGGGCGACAGAGTGAGACTCTGTCTCTAAAATAAAATAAAATAAACAAAATAAAATAACTCTCACCAGCAGTTACCAGGATTGAGGCATTTTTGCGGAGTAGAAAGCTTGTCCTGTGCCAGTTAATGCTGCGTTGGGTTACTTTCTTCTCCACTGCAGTTTGATTCCAGACAGGGATTATATCTTCTTCCCAGAGAGAGGCAAAGAGATTTTTTACTCCAGTGGAGCGGTGCTCCTCAAACTTCCACGTGCACCCGAATTCTGGTGGAGGGATCTTGTTAAGATGTCCATTCCAATTCTGCAGGTCTGGGGTGGGGATCCAGGTGCTGTGTTTCTTCCCAGCACCCAGATGGAGCTGATCAAGCTGGTTCCTGGCCCACACCCTGAGTGGCAGAGCCCTGGAGGACAGGGGGCCAGGGGAGGGGCCCACAGGGTAAGAATCCCTTCAGTGGGTGTCTCTGGCTGCGTTTGTCAGGGATAAGGGGCCTGGGGGACAGGTCCCCATCTTTGACTTCAGGAGGGGCAGAATCAGAAGCTCCTGGGGCCCGGGGCCTCCTCAGCATCTGGGGGATCAGCTGTCAGGGTTGACAGCCTAGCGGGGAGGGGACAAGGACCTCGAAGGGCCCTCTGGCCCCTTGTTCATCTTGGCTCTTGTTCAACTTCAGACAGGGCTCAGCACCTTTCTCCATCCCCTGCCCTTCCCACCTGAGGAGTCCACACCCCCCTCCTGCCTGAGTGTCTGATGCAGAACTTTCAGCTGCTCAGAAGCTCGGCCTCACCAGACACTTCAAATACTTTTCCACCAAGGAGCTGGGACATCCCATGAAGCCCTCGCAGCCCCAGCACCGGGAGGTCAGCTTCAAAGACAATATGTGACTGGGGGCCGGCTCCCGCTCAGAGAAGCCTCAGCACTCTGGGGTGACTCCCTGGAGGAAAGCCCTCCTCATCGCAGAGGGGAAGGACATCCCTTTTGAGAGACAGACCTTGTTTTCCTCCTCCTGCCACCCCCTGTTTCATCTGTTTCATGTCATCTCAGTCTGGGTCCAGGAAGATGTACATGGGTGGGGCTGGGAGGGGTGGGAGTTTGGCACCCTAGGACTCTCCTGGTGTGTGATTGCCTCGGGTGCTTTTGTTTGCACCTCGGGAATGCTGGTGGAGCTGGGTAGGTTCACTGGAGACTGTTTTTGCACCAGTGTCTTGTTTCGCATTTAACTAACATTCCCCAGAGGCAGGGCCCAGCAAGCATGGAGTGAGGGCTCTGGGAAGGCAGTGGGCACGAAGCCCCCAGCTGCCACCAAGCCCCTAGCTGCCACAGGCCCACTGTGAGGGGCATTTAGCATTCTTGACCTCTTTCTACTAAATCACAGCCCTCCCTAGACATGCGACAATCAAGAAATGTCCCCCCACAGTTCCAAATGCCCCCTGAGGGGACGGGTCCCTCTCCTGGTTGAGAAGTAATGAGGGCCTCAGTGACAGTGGTGACCTGCCCCTTTGGCCAGCCATGCAGACCTCCTGGCTGGGGGTTACGCACCTGAAAATTCATGGGTATAACCCGGACAGAGCAGGGCACTGAGACTGGTCTTCTTCCGTGGCTCTTGGGTTCTGTGACCGTAGTTCATCCAGGACACTGGAGCGCAGGTGTCTGTGCCTCCTCCTGCCTTCCACCCTTCTCTCCCTGCCTGCTGAGCCCAGAACACCCACACACATAGAGTCACTCCCACTTACATACACCTATGCACACACACTCATGTACACACATACTAACACATGCACACATGCACGTGTGCACTCACACATATACATCTTTCCTGACACACACACTTACACACTGTGATGTCTGCTCACACACTCATATACACATACCTACACACCTGTACACACTCACACACTCATGTACAGGCACTCACACAGTCACACACAGCCATGCAAAAGCCCAGGTTTCCCTACAGGCTTCTCAGAAGAAACACCCCAGTGTCCTCTAAGGGAGTCCCTTTTTCTCAGAGTGCCCGGGCAAAGAAGGAGGAGGTATTGCTATCCTTGGGTCAACCTGGCCCTTGGGGACAGAGAAGACAGTGAGGGCTGGACAGAGACATAGTGTCACCTGTGTCACCTGCCACCAGCCCAGACAGGAGCAGAACTCTAGAGGGCAGTTGCTTAGCTATTTAATAGTTTGGTCCCTCTGGACACCAAAAATGATGATTTAATCTAGTTCCTTCTCCATGCCATCAGAAAAACAATTCATGATTATACAGAAAATGTAGAAATGACAGAAAAAAAAATACTCCACAACACAATCTCACTGCTCACTGAGAGATAACCATTTTTAACAATTCTGTTTACACTTTCTAGTCATTTTTCTAATTGCCTATTATCATGCTTAGTTTAATTAATCACGTCTTTTCTTTACTCTAATGCTTTAACATCTTGAGGACTTGCTAACCCTGGAGGTACGGGCTCTTCCAAGTTTAGTCAATTTCTAGAGATAGTAAGAGATTCACTCACAGTGCCTCACACATGCAAACCAACGAATCTAGAGCCCACACCCCAAGCACCTCCTTTATTGATAATATGGTTGTGCTGTGTTCCCACCCAATCTCATCTTCAATTGTAGTTCCCATAATCCCCATGTGTTATGGGAGGGGCCTGGTGGGAGGTAACTGAATCATGGGGGTAATTGAATCAGCTCATTCTCCTGTCACCTTGTGAAGAGGTAGGTGCCTTCTGCCATGATCGTAAGTTTCTTGAGGTCTCCCCAACCATCCAGAACTGTGAATCAATTAAACCTCTTCTCTATAAATTACCCAGTCTCTGGTATTTCTCCATAGCAGTGTGACAATGGACTAATAAAATTGGGCTCTTACACTCAGGGCTACTTACTATTGCCCTTCTCCAGTCACTCCAGAGCCAGCTGTCAGCAACTAGGGACAGCCCCCATGCCCCAGAGCCCAGTGAAATAATTTAGGTGAGTCAATCCTAAGCCTGCCTACCCTGACTCACCCATTCCTTCCTGCAGAAACCACAAAAAAGTCTCTTGCCTGCATTTTCCCCTCGCTGTCTCTGCTTCCTAACAGATCCTGGTGCTCCCCTGTGTGCCTTCCCGTCGTCCCCACTGTGGCATGGTGCACCCCTCCTCATGGGATGTGTGAGCATAACCATTGGTTCAATGGCAGTTGCCTCCTGATGTGAATACTATACCTGAATAATAAAAAACCTGCATTTTAAGACACTGTAGTATCCAATTATTGAATCAAATACTGATCTGGATGTTGCAGGGAAGGTATTTTGTAGATGTGGTTAACATCAGCAATCAGTTGACTTTGGATGGAAAAGATTCTCCTCCATAATCTGGCTGGCCCATGACATCTAAATCTCATGTCGAATTGTAATTCCCAGTGTTGGAGATGGGGCCTGATGGGGGGTAATTAGATCATGGGGGCAGTTTCTAATGTTTTAACACCATCCTCCTAGTGCTGCTTCATGATAGAGTTCTCGTGAGATCCGGTGGTTTAAAAGTGTGTGCCACCCTACTCCCAACCTCCTTCACTCTCTTCCTCCTGCTGTGGCCTTGGATGAGCCTGCTTCCCCATCACCTTCCATCATGATTGTAAGTTTCTGAGGCCTCCCCAGAAGCCAAGCAGATGGCCAGCATCATGCTTCCTGTACAGCTGGCAGAACTGTGAGCCAATTAAACCTCTTGTCTTTACAAATCACTCAGTCTCTGGTATTTCTTTATAGCAATGCAAGAATGGACTAATACAGCCTTCATCCAAAGAGTTGAAAGGCCTTAAGAACATAACTGAGGTTTCCCAGAAAAGAAGAAATTCTGCTGCAAGACTGCAATATCAATTCCTTTATATGTACATACATACATATATTTCCTATTGGTTCTGTTTCTCTGGAGAATGCTGACTGATACACACCTATCCATTCATCTACTAATCCACCCATCAGTCAATCTGAATCATATGCAATTTGCACCCTACTTTATTCCCTTAACATTTCTTCCATATCACCATTTTATTCTCTTTTCTGTTTGTTTGTTTTTTTGAGACAGAGTCTCACTCTGTTGCCCAGGCTGGAGTGCAGTGGCACCATCTTGGCTCACTGCAACCTCCACCTCCCAGGTGGAAGTGATGCTCATGCCTTAGCCTCCTAAGTAGCTGGGACTACAGGCACCCACCACCACATCCGGTGAATTTTTGTATTTTTAGTAGAGATGGGATTTCTCTGTGATGCCCAGGCTGGATACCCAGAACTGCTGACCTCAAGTGAACTACCCGCCCTGGCCTCCCAAAGTGCTGGGATTACAGGCATGAACCACAGTGCCTGGCCCATATCACCATTTTAATGACCATGTAGTAGCTCATAATATGGTTACACCACAGCTCACCCAAATTCCCTATTATTGCACCTAATTTTTGGCCATTATAAATGTTACTATGAAAATTTTGTATATTAATTATGCATCTTTGATCAGTTCTTAGGACAAATTTCCAAGAAGGGGACTACTACGCTGATGGGAATGAAAACATCCATTTCTCTGTTGAGAAATATTAATATTTCCAAAATGCCCTTCAGAGCCTCCACCTCTAAGTTTAACCTGTACTTCTGCATTCAGCCACAGAAGCCTCTGAGTACTATCAATTTTGTTTCCTTTTAAACCAAAAAAACTGTAATTTCAAAATTACTGCAAGAATGTGTGATTATAGACTTACTGTAAATATTTCAAACATTTCAGACATTGCAGAAGTATTAGATTGGTACAAAAGTAATTGCGATTTTGCCATTAAAAGTAACTGCAAAACTGCAATTAGTTTTGCACCAACCTAATATATCAGATAAAAAATGAAGTCTCTCTCTCTCCCTGCCTGCACCTTGCTCCAGCTCACTTCCATTCCTATAATAACCCCCAAGAGAGGGTCACTGGGCTTCCTTCCAGATCTTCCCCCCAACAGCCACAACCACACACAGGTGGCAGGATGATATCACATAATAGGGACCAATGTCGATTTCTTTCTTCTTCACGTTTTCTTCCTACCTCTTGTTGCCCTGAGGGAGAGTTGTGACAACAAATGCAGAGAACAAAGGCATCAAAATATCTTGGCATTTATGTATTAAAAAGCCAGAGTCCAGGAGACCAACTTCCTTGCTGAGTTTTTCCCCACCAGCCTGGAGCATGCACTGTCTGGGCAGAGGAAGAGGAGGAGTCAGAGAGTCAGATGCTGGTGGACGTGAACCCTACACAGACCCCTACTCACAAGCTGCCCTCACTCCCAGCAAGCTGCAACAGAGGGAAGGCGGCAAAAGAACCCTCCCTTGGAAATGTCTGGAAATCCACCAACACAGTGGAACTGTGCCCCTGGCTCCCTGGCTGGGAAGTGGCTGCCACTGAGGAGCTCTCGGTCTCCACGATGTGGAAACAATAGTGGCAGCCACAAGGGCTGCCAGGGCCAGAGAGGACCTGAGGCAGTGCCACTGGGTGTCCCATGGTCCTAGAGGGGAGCTGGAGGGAGAGCCGACCTCATGCGCCTCTGCTGTTGTGAATAAAAGGACTGCTGCAGTAGCTAGAAGGGAGGCTCAGGAGACCTGGGAGGTAGGGAGAGAGCAGTGGAGACCCCTCCAGTGACGCAGGTGTGGTTTGAGCCTCTCCTGGGGGCCAGACTGGAACATCCATCAACAGGGAATCTGGCGTGGACAGACACAGCCCCCAGACGAGACCCTTCTTCTAGCAGCAGGACACTCTCTGAGAACTCTTCTTTCCAAGGTCAGAGGCCATCTGGGGGGAAAAAAAAGAGGAAAAAATCTTATGGAGTGAGTTTCCTTAGAATCGACTATGACTTTTTTCCTACCACTAAGTTGCATTTCAAAGTAGTCAATTATTTTGAACATCTGGACATGAGTTTCAAAATTTGTAATACTTATATACATATGTATATAATTTTTATTGCTAAATCATCAGATTATCATATATATACATAATTGTATATCATTCTGTGACTTCCTTTTTGAACTTGGCTATCTACCTATCTATCTGATCTTTCTATTTCAGTTCATGTCTTCTGCCTCATTCTTTTTTTTTTTTTTTTTTAAATAGAGATGAGGTCTCACCATGTTACCCAGGCTGGTCCCGAGTTCCTGGGCTCAACTGACCCTCCCACCTCAGTCTCCCAAAGTGCTGAGATTATAGGCGTGAGCCACCATGCCCTGCTCACCTCATTCTTTTTTAACACTGTCATCATCTCTCTCTCTCTTTTTCTCTCCTCAGACTGGATGCAGTGGCTCACTCCTGTAATCTCAGCATTTCAGGAGGCCAAGGCAGGAGGATTTCTTGAGGCCAGGAGTTTGAGACCAGCCTGGGAAACAAAGCAAGATCCCATCTCTACAAAAAATTAGCTGGGTGCAGTGGCACATGCCTATAGTCCCAGCTACTCAGGAGGCTGAGGAGGGAGGATCACTTGAGCCCAGAAGTTTGAGGATGCAGTGAGCTTAAGATCAACCCACTGCAATCCAGCCTGGGTGACAGAAAAAGACCATGTCTAAAAAAATTTTTTTCAATGACTGTAATATACACTTATAATAAGAAACCACCACGACAGTCAGTCTCCCCAGCCCGGGTTCCTCATTCCCCTCTCCTCCCTAGGGGCCATTGAAGCAGATGATGATGGCTTTGTTGACTGGAAGAGTCTGTTTTCTTCTGAGGTATGGAGATGGGCCAGGGTCTCAAGCCTTGTTTGGTGTAAAGAGTCACTTCCTCCTTGGAGAGGCTGAGAGAGGATCCCTCATGGGGCATAAGAATGGACTCACATATTGCTTCCTGTTCCACAGTATTTGCACCCATCCCTCTTCCACAGGGGTTCAGCAGGAGCTGCTGAACATAAACCCAAGATTGACAACATCCATATAGAAAGGTGTACAAAGCAAAAATGTATGGCTCAGTATATTACTACAGTTTTATTGTGAATACCCATGTAGCCAGAACAAAAAACACACTCTAATATCCCCTCCCCATCACTGATCCCTCATATCCCCTCATACCCCTTCCCCATTACTAATCTTTCCCTCCCCACCATGAGTAAATTTTATAACCACTTCCTTACTTTTCTTTATAGCTATATCACCTAAGTGTGCATTCCTAAACACTAGAGTAGTTTGCCTGCTTTTTTGAATTGTATATAAATTGAATCATACAGGATACAAAGGAACGCGTTTTTGCATTTGATGTCTTTTGCGCAACATTGTGAGATGGATCCACTCTGTTGTGTTACTTTAGTTCGTTCAATTTCATTGCCAGATAGCATTCCACTATGTGAATATTCCACAATTTATCATTCATTCTGCCGTTGACAGACAGGTGGTTTGTCTCCAATTTTTGGCCAACATGAATGATGTTGCTAGGGACACTTGTGTGTAAGCCTTATGGTACACAGGTACATATATTTCTGTTAGGCATGTACTTAAGAGTAGAATTGCTCACAGGATAAGCCTATCTTCAACCTCAGTAAAGAATGCCAGATAGTTTTCCTGAGTGATTGTAATAATTTACACTTCCATAAGCCATGCACGAGAGTTCTAGTTACTTCACATCCTTACCAATTATTAGTACTAGTGGTTTTTGCTTTTTAAATATTAGCCATTGTGATGGGTATATAGAGGTAAGTCATTGTGGTTATAATTTGCATTTCTTGATGACTAATGAAAGTAATCGCCTTTTCTTGTTTAGAGGACCTTTGAATATCCAATGTGTAAACTACCCACTAATATCTTTTGACCATGTTTCTATTGGGATTTCTGGCTTTGTCTTATTGATTTTTAAGAGTTCTTTATATATTTTACATTGAGTTCCTTGTTGTTATACTTACTGCAAATATCTTCTCCCATCATGTGGCTTGCCTTCTCACTTTATGATGGTGTCTGTGGGGTGGTGGGGGAAGGATATTACTAATTTTGATGTAGTCCAATTTGCTAAACTTTTACTTTATGGTAAGTCTTTCTGAGTTCTGTTTAAGAAATCTTTGCTTACTCTGAGATCATGAAGATGTTTTTCTGCATTGTAGTTTTACTATTTACACCTAAAATCTACCCAGAATTGATTTTCATAGATGGTATAAAAAAGAATCTGTATTAATTTTGTTCTATATGCATATCCAATTGACCCAGCACTATTTATTGTAAAGATGTATCCTTCTTTTTTCATTGTCCTATAGTGCCAACTTTATAATATATCAAGTTTTTATACATGTATTGGTAGGTTTCTGAATTCTCCATTTTACTATTTTGGCTAATTTATCTAACATGTCACCATTACCACAATGTCTTAAACATAGCAATTAATGTCTTCATATTAAGTACAGCTGGTACTTTTATTTTATCACTCTTTCTCAATATTATCTTGGCTATTCATGGCTATATGCATTTCAGTATAAATTTTAGGATCAACTTCTTAACACATACACACATAATCTATTGAGACTTTGATTGGGATTGCATTGAATCTACAGATCAGTTTAGGGAGAATTAACATCTTTCAATATATGATGTGATATAATTATCTATTTTTAAAAATTATCTTCAATTTTCCTCAATAATCTTTTGTAAATTTTCTGATAGTGGTCCTGAATAGCTTAACTAGTTTTCAGCTTACTTATATGTTTAATGGCTTTGTACATATGTAAAAATGAAATTTTATTTTCTAATTCTTGCTGGTATATAGAAATATATTAGATTTTTAATATTAAATTTATATTCAAATACTTTTCTAAATCTCTTATTTATTTCAGTTAATCAGAGATTCTTTTACATTTTCTACAAGCACAATTGTGCTGTTTGTGAATAATATTTCTTATACCTTTATTTCTTTTTCTTGCCTTATTGCACTGGCTAGGTCTTTTTGTATAATGCTAAATAGAAGTGGTTGTAGTGAGCAACCATGTGTCTTTCCTGATCTCAAGGGGAGACTTTATAAATATAATGTTTGGGCCGGGCGCGGTGGCTCACGCTTGTAATCCCAGCACTTTGGGAGGTTGAGGCGGGCAGATCACGAGGTCAGGAGATCGAGACCATCCTGGCTAACACAGTGAAACCCCGTCTCTACTAAAAATACAAAAAATTAGCCGGGCGAGGTGACGGGCGCCTGTAGTCCCAGCTACTGGGGAGGCTGAGGCAGGAGAACAGCGTGAACCCCAGGGGGCGGAGCCTGCAGTGAGCCAAGATCGTGCCACTGCACTCCAGCCTGGGCGACAGCGAGACTCTGTCTCAAAAAAAATAAAAAAAATAAATAAATAAATATAATGTTTGTAGTAAGTTGTTTTGGGTAAATACCCTTTATCAGGTTAAGAACATTCTCTTCTATTCCTAATTTATATAGACTTTTATTTTTTGATCATAAATGGTTGTAAAATTTTATAAAGCAAATTTTCTACATTTATAGAGATAATACAATTTTGCTTATTTATTTTGCTAGTATGGTGAATTGCAGTGGTTAATTTTCTAGTGTTAAGCAAAGTTGAATTTATTACTGAAATAAAAGTCTACCCAGAATTACTGCAATAAAATCAACTTGGTTATAATATATTATCTTTTTTTACTATCTCAGGATTTGGTTTTCCAGTCTTGTGTTCAGAATTCACGTCTTTATTTATATGATACATCAGCCTGTAATTTTCCTTTCTTATAAATGCCTTATCAGATTTTGGTGTCAAGGGTACACTGTCTTCATAAATTGAACTGAAAAACTTTTCATCTTTTTTTATTTTCTCAAAGAGTTCACACAAAACTGGTGTTGTTTTTTTCTTAAGTGTTTGAAATAATTTACTGGTGAAGCTATCTGGACCTGAATCTTTCAATGTTGGAAAACTTTATAATCACAGATTTATTTTCTATTAGATTTAGAACTATTCACATTTCTCAATTCTTCTTGTGTCAGTTTTGGTAAACTAAATTTTCCTAAATGTTTGTTACATTTAAATTTCCAAATGTATTAGTGTAAAGTTATTCATAATATCTTCTTTTGTTATCATTTTCATGCCTTTAAGAATCGCAGTAATGTCTCCTTTTAAACTTAATTCCTGATAATGGTTATTTGTGCCTTCTTTCCTTTTTATTTGATTTACCTTATGAGGGAATTATCAGTTTTATTAATTATTTTAAAGAATCAGCTTTTGGCATTATTTAATTTCTATATTTTTGTTTTCTATTCTATTAATTTCTGCTATTAGCTTTATTTCTTATTACCTTCTACTTTGTCGGGGAGGGAGGTTAATTTACTGTTCTTTTTTTCTAACTTCTCAAGTTTGGTACTTAGATTGCTGAGCTTCAAGCTTTTTTTTTAGTCTAATGTATGAAACTAAGGCTATGTAGCTTACTCTAAGCATTACTTTAGGTGTATCCCACAAATTTTGATGTGCCACATTTCATCATTATTCAGTTAAAAATATTTTCTAATTTCCATTATGATTTATTCTTTTACATGCGTATGTTTTAGAAGTATATCACTTAATAAACACATGGGAATTTTCTTATTGTTTGATTACTGATTTCTAGCTTAATTGCATTGTGTTCAGAGAATTTATTAAGTATGATTTCAATATTTGAAATTTATTGATACTTGCTTTATGATCCAGCATATATTCATTTATAGATCATGTTTTTAAGGAATGCTTGAAAAGAATGTGTATTTGGAGTTGTTGATTCCCGCATTCTGTACATATCAATTAAGTCAAGTTTCCTAATTATGTTATTCCAATCTACTATATTCTTACTGATTATTTGTCTGTTTTATTGGTAACTTAAGAACTGTATTAAAATATTTCTCTATGACTGTGGACTTATTCATTCTCCTTACACTTCTGAAAATTGTCGCTTTATGTATTTTAAAGTGGTCTTGTTTGCTGCATACAATTCAGAATTACTATCTAACTTGCTTATGAATTTTAACTTTTCACATTTTAAACTTTCTTGTCATTAGTAATTATTTTTTCCCTTAAAATCTACATTGTCTGATTGAATACAGTTATACAGGCCTTCTTTTGTTTTATGTTTACATGGTAAACCTTGTTCCATGCTTTTACTTTGAACCTTTTTATATCCTTATATTTCATATGAATCTCTGGGGAAAGTCAAATAGTTAGGTGTTATTAAAAAATAATCTAAGTTGGTGGCCAGACACAGAGGCTCATGCCTATAATTCCAGCACTTTGGGGGGCCTAGGCAGGTGGATCACCTGAGTCAGGAGTTCAAGACCAGCCTGGCCAACATGGTGAAACCCCATCTCTACTGAAAATACAAAAATTAGCCGGGCATGGTGGCAGATGCCTGTAGTCCCAGCTACTTGGGAGGCTGAGGCAGGAGAATAGCTTGAACCTGGGAGGCAGAGGTTGCAGTGAGCCAAGATTGCACCACTGCACTCCAGCCTGGGCAACAGAGCGAGTCTCTGTCTCAAAAAATGTATATACATAATAATAATAATCTAAGTTGGCAATCTTCGCCTTTTAATTGGCACATTTAATCCATTTATATTTGACGCAATTACTGAACCATTTGGGTTGACATCTATGATTTTACTCAGAACTGCCTATTGTTTCACCATCCTATTGTCTTTATTTTTTTCCTTTTGAGAGAGTGAGGATTCATTTGGATTAAGTATATTTTATTATCCTGTTTTATTTATCCGGTAACTTGCAAGTTACACACTCTTTTGCTCTTTCTCTATTGGTTACTCTGGAACAATTTTTCTCAATGGGGGCTATTTATCTATCTCTTTTATTACTGTTTTAGACAATCCATTTAGATTTATCCACATATTTTCATGTTTTTGGTCTTCATTCTTTCTTGCATTTCCTATTTTTTGTCTGAGATAACTTTTCCTCTGTCTGAAATACACTTCAGTATTTCGTTTAGTGTAAGTGTGCTTGCGATGAATACTTAGTTTTTGTTCATCTGAAATGTTTTTATTTAGCTTACTTTTTTTTTTTTTTTTTTTTGAGAAGGAGTTTCACTCTTGTTGCCCAGGCTGAAGTGCAATGGCATGATCTGGGCTCACCGCAACCTCTGCCTCCCAGGTTCAAGCAATTCTCCTGCCTCAGTCTCCCAAGTAGCTGGGATTACAGGCATGTGCCACCACACCCTGCAAATTTTGTATTTTTAGTAGAGATGGGGTTTCTCTATGTTGGTCAGGCTGGTCTCAAACTCCTGACCTCAGGGGATCCACCTGCCTCAGCCTCCCAAAGTGCTGGGATTACAGGTATGAGTCACCATGCCTGGCTCCAATTTGTTTTTATAACATCACTTTAGTCTCTCCTTCTCTTTCTCTCTCCCTCATTGTGATTATGTTTGACCTACCTTCCATTTCACTAATTCTCTCTTCAGTTTTGTCTAATTTTATAAAAAAATCTATTCATTGAGTTCTAATTTTTGTTATTATATATTTTAGTTCTACATTTTCTTTTTGGTTTCTTTTAAAATATGCTATCTTCTCTCTTTTTAAAAAAAGTATTTTAGAGTTACTTGCCAAAAATTCTCTCTTATCTTCTTCTTCATGATCATAGTAAGCACAGTCATTTTAAAGTCTGTGTCTAATAACTTCAGTATCTGGAGTCCCTGTAGATCTGTTTCTATTATCTTTATCTCACTAGTTCTCATTCATGTTTTCTTGTCTTTTTTTTTAATTTGATGATGATGGTGATGATCATAATGATGATGATGACTGTGAGCTAGGCTTTGTATTTGAAAAATGATTTTTGGGAATAATTTGTGGACTAAGATGATGGCTATCTTCTAGAAAGAATTTTCTTTTGCTTCTATAGGGAACATTAGCAATATGGCATTGCCTTAATCCCATTTCCATTGAGATTACTGAAACCTGGACTGTAGTCTTTGCCATAGATCTTTCTAAGTGCAGATGTCTTATCAGGTGCCATTCAACCTTGGAAGACACTGGACAACAACTTTATTCTCTTACTGCTGGGAGTCTGCAGAAGGTACTGTTCAGCCTTTCAGCTTCTCAGTGTCTCTTGTAGAATTGCCAAATGTTCCCAGAGGAAAAGCAGTCCTGAAATCCAGGCTCATCTCTCTGGGTTGCCATCCGCTCCTAGATCTTGGCCCAATAATTCTTCAGTACCTTGTTAATAGTCTCCCGCCTTAGAGTGATTTTAAGACTACTTTATCCAACTTATCTCATGGTACATAGTTTGGGAGATTAGTCTAAGTTACCTTGGTTACCTTGTTCTTCATTCCTGGAAGTGAAGTTTGAGATGGCATTATTTAATCATCACATACTCAGTATTGTATGAATTGCACCCATCTTACAAGAAGACTTTGCTATATCCCCTCGATATGTAGTTTAAACCACTGGATTTGGTGTGTAGATTTAGAAGTAGTAAGATCTCCTGGACCAATCATTGGACTGCCTGTTAGAATACAAGCTGTTTTCTCTCCCTATCAGTGACTGCACGTGGCTCAAACTGCAGTGGCCTTAGAATTATAACATTTCAGTTTTACCATTTGTTCCCACTTATTTTTACTTAAGGGAGAAAACTCAGTAATGCCTATGATAAGCCTAGAATTCATGGCAGAGGAATTCTGTGCCTGATATAATTTATGGAAGAAGCCCTCTCTTTCCTTACTTTTGAAGACGTGCTCTGGATTGAGGCAAACAAACCTTGATTCTGTACCCTCCTTTTACTTCAGAGTGCTGACAGGCATGATTAAGAATTTTATTAGCTAAAGTGGAGAAAAAGTGGAATTTCAAATCTTCTACCTAGCCTTCAGGTAGCTAGGATAGACCTAAAGAGTGCATGACTGTTTGTGAAGGTAATGAAACAGCTCCCATTTCTTAGGTCTGGTGGACATGTTCTATAAGCAGAAGAATTCATAAAAAAAGAAAAATAGAAATTTCTCTGCCTATATTTCTGTATTAGGGACTGGGAAACTCTTGATCAATTGTGTCATTTTAAGAAAATATTTATTACTCTGAATATGAGTTTAGGTTCCACTATCTTTGAGAACTGTATGATATCCATGGAAGTTATATGTATTCTGTCCAAGTCTAAAGTCTCACTGGTGCCAAGACTTTGAAAGAGACTAAACTTGCAGCACCAGTGCCCACCCTGGCTTGCCCCACAGAAGACCCCTACAGTGTTACTGCAGGCTGTGTAACTCAGGTGGTTGGATTCTAGTTCAGGGATTATTGTATCCCATGAATTGTACTGGTGGGTGGCAAAACAGCTCCCAGACAAAACAAATATTTTGTTTCATGTTTCAAACACTTTTTTTTTTTTTTTTTTTTGAGAGGGAGTTTCACTCTTGTTGTCCAGGCTGGAGTGCAATGGCACGATCTCAGCTCACTGCAACCTCCGCCTCCCAGGTTCAAGCGATTCTCTTGCCTCAGCCTCCCAAGTAGTTGGGATTACAGGCTTTCGTCACCACGCCCAGCTAATTTTGTATTTTTAGTAGAGACGGGGTTTCTCCATGTTGGTCAAGCTGGTCTGGAACGCCTGACCTCAGGTGATCCACCCGCCTTTGCCTGCCAAAGTGCTGGGATTGCAGGCGTGAGCCACCATGCCTGGCCTCAAACACTTTTAGGAAAAACAAAATGTTTTTCCTAAAGAGAAACAGAGATAAAAGGACTGAGGTGACTCTATGTCTAAAGAAAAAAGGAAAGAAAAAGCCCTTAAGGCAAGGAAGCTCGGCTTGGAAGAGTTTATCTTATTTTCTCTTTTCCTGATTCCCTACAGATCTGGAAACCTTCATATTCAGTTTGAAACACTTTTCCTTACATTT
This sequence comes from Hylobates moloch, assembly GCF_009828535.3. NCBI lineage: Eukaryota > Metazoa > Chordata > Mammalia > Primates > Hylobatidae > Hylobates > Hylobates moloch. The sequence continues at coordinate 332,232 of NW_026652335.1, forward strand.
TTTTTTCTATTTATCTCTATACTTTCAGTAACATCCACTATATAAATGACAGCCTTATTGTTGGCAATGTATGTGTGCTGAGGGGAATTAAACAGGTCAAGGGAAGTGGGGTCTGCCCCGGGACTATCCCTCCTCTGAGGGCACCATAACAGCAGCAGCAGCACTGTGTCAAATGGGGACAGCATGACAATCAGCAGAAAAACTAACAAGCCCTGACCTCCTTCTACCCCCACCGTCCCCCATAGACTAGAGGAAGATGCTCTTTGAAAAGAGAGAACAGATGCTGTGTTACACTGAATGCTGGCTCAGAAATACCCACGTTTATTGAACCTTCTTGTTTGGGCTGGATAAAGGGTGGGAGGATCTGACAGAGCCAGGATTAGGGTGAGGCAACTAAGGTGAGTTGTGCAAGCACGTGGCCCAATCTTGCCTCTATTTAAAATTTTGTCACTGTTTTCACCATCGATTTTTTTGTATTAATTTTGAGTTTTTAAAATCTTGCATGGACATTTTATTTATCTTGATGACTGAGGTTGTTCTTTCGTTGTCTCCTTAAATTTGGGGCACTAGGCAAAGGCCTCACTTGCTTCACTCTAGTCATGGCCCTGCGTCTCACACACACACACACACAAGCACACGCACAACTGGTACCCCATTCTCCATCCCTACAAAACACATCCCAGTTTTTTTGAGCTCCTCATACTTTGCTACCAAGGGTGTCTGCTGCTTACAATGCCATTTTCTCTTCTCCACTCATTCGCTTACCAAACTCCTCAGTTAACTTTCAAGACTTGAACATCAGCATCAATAATCTCCCTAGAAAGAAAGAATCCCTGTTTCCCCTGTGTTATTTCTTCGCCCTGAACATACGTCTTTCGCTGTACTCATCCCGCCAGACTTTAATGATCAATTTATGTGTCCACCTCTCCTACTAGAGTGATTGGTCTTTGAAGGCAGGCATCTGGCCATCTTGATGTCTTTCTATTTCCAGCAGCTGGCATGGAGTAGGTGCGCAAGAGAACACACAGTCAACACGGAATAAAGACAAGGCATTGTCCCCATTTTATGGAAAAGGAAATAAAGTTCAGAGGGTTGGGATGGTTTGCTCAAGGTCACACTGGGTCAGCTGGGGCTCAAAGCCAGGTCTTCAGTTACCCGCAGCCAGTGCTGCTTGCACTATGCAGAATAAATGGTGCTCTTTGTAGAGGGCCAAGCCTCTCCATTTTGGGGAAAGCCAACATCCCTGCCCACCACTGTAGCTCTCTGCCCAGGTCTTGCACCCAGCCCTGGCCCACCCTGGGCAGTGCTCCAAGACTTCTCTCTTCATCCTCCTCCCTCCAAGGAGACTGACTCATCTGGATTCCAAGCAAAGTTCCTGGACTCTGGTCCTGCTGGAGCTGGCCACCAACACACCCCCTGATTACCGTGGCAGAGTTTCCTGGGATAAAAGGCATCTCCTCATCTCCAGAGCGGAGAGCCAAGCCTGGCCCACAGCCTGGGAATGAATGCCCAATGTACCAAGGTGTTGCCCTCTGATGGAAGAGTGTGCAGCTTGAAATGGTCTGCTCTTCACAAGACATTTTTCTGGAAAGGCTCAGGTCATGAAAGGGAGCCACTTAGGCAGTCAGAAAGAATTTTTTTTTTTTTTTTTGGTTTTTTTCTCCCCCTTTTCTTTTTTTAACCTTCTGCTTCTGACTCTGCCAGTCTGTGTCTCTCTCTCACCCCTGGAGCTTTCTTTTCAATACTGGTCATTCGTGGAGTCGGCTCTGCCCTCTCCGCTTGTGACTGGTGGGAGAGCTGAGCCGCCTCCCTCTAATGAGGGGCCCTCCAGGCCGTGCTGCCCTCATTTTTGATACCTGGGGAGAGGATGTACAGGCAAGGGCCAATTGGATCAGAAAGGCCCCACTGAACAGACATCACAGCCAAGCTCAAAGAGTGCAGGAAGTAGAACAAAGAACAAAAACATTTACAGAAGTGCTACAGTGTAAGGGGAAAAAGTACTAGCAACTCTAACAAGGTCAATGGTGAGGGAAAAAATTTTTTTGAAAGGAATTGCTGAGGGAAAAAAAAAAAGAGAAACCTGAAAAAGGGGCCGAGGATTCCGAGTAGGTCCTGCTGGTTGGCTCCTGGGACGCCTTCCTTGATATCTTCCCATGAAGCACTGTTTCTACAAGACTTCAATACATTGGAAAAGTTTATGCAATGGGCCAGGAGGAGGGTTAGAAGTTGTGAGTCACCGTCATCAGCCCTGCGTGTGTTTGCTTCCTGTGGGACCACATAAATGGAGCCTTTCTGGTTCTTTGGCATGCGTCGAGGTGGGTTGGGGTGGGGGTGTCTGGCCAACCTATTTTAAGGGAGCGTGGGGTACTAGGCCCCCATGGCTCCTAAGAATGGAACGAATGAGCTGACCTTGCCTTGTACTTGGTCCTCAACATCAAAGACTAACAGGAGGAATTTAGGTACTAAGGCTTAAATTCCACGACTTGGGGCAAGTTTTCTTTCTTTTCTTT